>NC_079335.1:130468309-130768725 GCF_029582105.1 Oenanthe melanoleuca
ATAAAAACAGAGTAAGATACATCATAATTTGAAATACTGTAATGGTGTCTGCCTTGCAAATTAGTTACCTTTAAACCAGCTGTATTTTCAAAACACAGCATTGCAAAAACAGCAGTCCTTTGAAGAATATTAAAGCTTGTTGAAACCACAAAGCACACCTTAGTCTTCCCTGCATGGTTCCCCAGAACACTTGAAATTATTACATTATATGATTAAGGTTTCTCATTAAAAACAAGGGGGCATAAAAACCCACCAAACTTTAGTTTACTAGAAGTTAAGAACATAGTGAACACTGTTGATATTACACATTACATTTTGTCTCTTTTTAAATGAAAAAAATTCCCAATTCTTTTAATGGTTTTACATTGCTGCTTTCCTTTTCATACATCAGGTTTGAGAGACATTTCAAAGGTAGAGATTATTTTCTCAAGGCTCACTCTCACAAAGCTCACCAAAGCAACTGCCAGGAAGAACAGCACCTGAATGGTGCATAACAGATCCATCCGTCATCCTTACTCCCCCTCATCCATCAGCAGAAGGACACACCACAAGCTATAACTGCATATATGAAAAACTCCCTGCAACAGAAGTTAAATATGCACAGCTTGGAAACCCTCATGCATTAGCATGGAGAAGATTTTATAAACAAACAATCTTACTAAGTCCAAGTATCTGATTAGATGAGAATGATCAAGCAACCACAGTATCATCACTGAAATTTAACCACAAAAATATAGGTTAAAGGCACCTATCAGAGTTATAATTACTGCAAAGGATGCAAGCCTGTACTTCAGTTCAAACAGTACCACATGCAGGGTCCCATCCAGGGCCAATACTCGAGGTTAGTCTCAGTTTGTAGCACAAGCACCTGTTGGAGCATGACTCCCCTCCTCCCTACTCTCCAGCCTGTGACACTGGCACAGACCCCACTTTGTTAGGGGAGGTCTAATGTCACCCTCGTACACTGTGTGGAGCACTTCAGGGAAAGCCAGGAGGTTGCATATGTAACTCCATATGTTCCTGAAGCAATCTAAGTACAACTGTGCACACTGAAACAGGTGTTTCAGGTTTTGGCAGCACAGCAGATTTACAACATAACTTGTATTTTACACACTGACTGGATTCAATTTTAGCCTAAAAGAAATGACCATATGCTGTTGAACTTTTCTGTTACAGCCAGCCATCGACAGTCTATCTCAACATCAAACAAATATTTTAAGTATAGGAGAATATTTCTAAAGAAAAATAAAACATGTCCATAGCTTCAAAACTCTGTCTCTCAAAGCATATTTTAAGTACATAAAAGTAAAAATAACAACAATATACAAATAACATATAAGATCACATTTGATTCCAAAATCTTTAGAGCTATCCTTCTAAAATAGCTTATTATAATGGTTTCTAAAGACTAAAACACACTGAAATGCAATTAGCAAATTTTAGAAGCGTGGTACAAAGAACAATAAACAACTTTTTTTCTCCATGTATCAAATTATCTTCTGCAGCATTTGCAAGCCAAATATCAAAGCACTCTTCAAAATCCACACAACAACAAAATCTAAAAGTTGAAAGCAACATGAGTATACTATAGTATAATCAAACCAAAATGAATCCATTTTCTTAATCAAAATATAAGAGAATAGCAAAATAGCATGAAACAGTAGAAGCAAGGATTTTTATAAATACCTAGCTTAGAAATCTATTAGAATTCTAGCTTAGAATACGTGGAAAATCTAACAGCTTTAAAAACAGGCTGTCATGATTTCTAGCAGGGCACTGTCTCTGGTAAGCTGCACAACCGAGAAACACTTTGTTTCCTTGTTACAAAATGCTGATCAGGTCCATAACCCTGAATAGAGAGCTGCATAATGGACAACTGTAATCCAGCATTGCCAACAATGAACGTAGCAGGAGTCAGAACTAGACCCAACACCTTCTGGTACAAAAAGACCTGTATCCTCAGATCTGATATAAAAACACTGCCTAAACACATCATAAATATTTTCATCTTCTATCACACCAATGCAAGTAGAATACCCCACAGGAAAAGATACTGAGCTGCTCTAGACTGCACTGCTCTCTCTAGACTAAGTTTTTACAGCACGACAATACCTATTTGACAATATCCACAGCCAGGTTTTCTTTTCATGTGCATTTCTGCAAGACTTGACATTTACAATACTCACGCATTGCAATAAGGTTTCTTTTCATATCCTTTGTAGTTATTCATGTTCAGAGCCATTTTGCAAACTTCACAGTGGAAACATCCTTTATGCCAGTACTGTAAATAAATGTGAAGTAGAATTACTTACGGTACTGATGTTTTAAAAGCAATGTTAGGGTATGGCAAACGTAGAAATACAATTACTTGTCAATATTTTGGCTATGCATTATAGGTTTCTTAACTTAGTCAAAATAATTACTTTCACATGAAACCAAAGATGCTTCTGAAACACTCTCAGAAATGTCAGTTCTCTGCTAAGGTAAATGCCAAGACTCCTGCATGCTGACCTTGCCAGGAGAATCTTAAAGATAACTGAAGCAGGAGTTTGACGTTTTCCTCGTTTAAAAAAAAAAAAAAAAATGCCGCTTGCTAAGAATGCAATACTACGCGAATGCAATCACTAACTAATGTGACGGCTGGCTTTTTGGTACACCGCACAGACACTAAATTTAGCACATAATACGGCATTTTCCTCCGGTGGCTTCCACCGCCTCGCCTTGCCTTTCCGGGGACAGTAATTTGGCGCATCTGTCACAGCCTCCCTGTTCTTTACGGAGCGACTGCCCTGGGCTCTAACCGGGGACAGCCCCTCGGGACGGAGCTGCGGCCGCCCCGCTGCCCCGGCCACTGTCCCCGCCGAGCCGGCCGTGGTGCCAGGGGCAGCCGAACCGGCCCGGCCCGTGGAGGCACCGACAGCTACAGCCGGGAAAGGGCCGCCTACAACTTCATCCCTCGGGGAGCCGGGGGGCACCGCAGGGCGCCCCGGCCGCTGCGGCCCCGCTCGCCCGGCGCCAGCGCGGATGCCGGCGGGCACAGCGCCGTGACACGGCGGGCACAGCGCGGATGCCGGCGGGCACAGCGCGGTGACACGGCCGGGCACAGAGCGGTGACACGGCCGGGCACAGAGCGGTGACACGGCGGGCACAGCGCGGTGACACGGCCGGGCACAGCGCGGTGACACGGCCGGGGACAGCGCGGTGACACGGCGGGCACAGCGCGGATGCCGGCGGGCACAGCGCGGTGACACGGCCGGGCACAGAGCGGTGACACGGCCGGGCACAGAGCGGTGACACGGCGGGCACAGCGCGGTGACACGGCCGGGCACAGCGCGGTGACACGGCCGGGGACAGCGCGGTGACACGGCCGGGCACAGAGCGGTGACACGGCGGGCACAGCGCGGTGACACGGCCGGGCACAGCGCGGTGACACGGCCGGGCACAGCGCGGTGACACGGCGGGCACAGCGCGGATGCCGGCGCCGCGGCGGCCCCTGAGCCGCTGCATTTGGCACCTGCCGGCTCGCCCCGACGCCCGCCGGTCCGGCCCTGCCCTGCCCGCCCCGCCGGAGCCGCGGGGAGCGGGACGGGCACGCCCGGGAGCCGCCGTCCCCTCCTGCCCGCTCGCTCCCCAGCACCTTGTCCAGGCAGTTGACTTTCTCGGTGGGATAGACCACTTTGCCACAGCGGGCGCACTGGGGGTTCATTCTGCGGCTCCTCTGGGGCGGCGGCGGCCGAGGTTGCGGTGCGGCGGGCTGCGCTGGACGGGGCTGCGGGAGGCCGATCTACCATCCCCTGCCCTGGCGGGGACGCTGGGGGTCCTCAGCGGCTGCGGGCGGGCGCGGAGGTCATCGGCGGCGGCTGTGGAGGAAGCGGCGCTCCAGCTGACTGCGGCTCGGCAGCATGTGCGAGTGGGCGGGCGGGGAGCCGGCGCTGCCGCCCCCGCCGCTCGCCGCCCGCCCCCGCCGCCTCCCCCGGTGCCTGCGCGCTCGGCTCGCCGCGCCGCGGGCTGCGTGACTCACGCCGAGCCCCGCGCTGCAGCCGCCAGCCCAGCCCAGCCAAGCCAAGCCCAGCGGCGGGCCCGCAGCGAGGGGAGGGCAGGAGGGGAGGGCGAGCCCCGAGCGGGGCGGGATGGCTGCGGGCTGCCCGCTGCGCCTCCGGTGCACCTGCCCGGGGCTCGCCGGGGCGGGGCTGGCCCGGCCACAGGGAGGGAGACGGAGACGGAGATGGAGATGGAGAGCGAGAGCGAGAGCGGGAGCGCGGGGCAGCGGCGGCGCTGCCGGGGCCGCGGGGAGCTCGGCGCTCCCCGGGGTGAGGCCGAGGCCTGGCCGTGCTCCCCCAGCCCCGCGTCCCCCCCGTGAGGTTTCGGGTGCGGCCTTTAGGGGCTGAGTCCCGCCGGGTCTCACCAGCAGTCCCGCGGGGCAGCCGGATCGCAGCCGGAATGGCAAATGATGCTCCCCGAGCAGGCTTTGGGCAGACATTTCTGACTTGCTCTGCAGCGCTGTGGAGCGGCACAGCAAGAACTCATGCGGTTTTTCTTAGCTGAGGACTTCTTTAACTACCTGGAATATAAACCACGCTGAGGAAAGCATTTAAGCCAATGCAGCGCAGGTTTTTAAGGGTTTTTTTTCAGTAGTGCAACACTCTGTATGGCTCACAGCAAGGACAAATTCTGCACATACTTGGGTGTTATTAAGTAATCAGAATGCAGGCAGCTAAACTGGAATAGTTGGCTATAATTCTGCCTTAGCAACCCAACTTTTATTCACTGGCTGTTTAAAGGCACAGGGAGAAACAGTAATTTAGTTGAAATTAATAATATATGTGATTAAATGAGAAACACCTAATCAGCCTTTAAATATTACATGATGGAAGTTGTAAAGCTGCCTCTGCCTCATCTAGCCTGAAACATCTGGCACCGAATGAAACTCAATGTTGAGATGCTGGCTGTGCTGCAAGCAACAGGAAAGCAGATTTGCAGGTAGTCCTGTAAATGTTTGTTGTCTCCTGTGGCTGTCTCATGCAAATAAACAATGTGCTGACCAGCCTCATTTCTGTTCCTGTGATCTGCGTCCTGGTCCATTTCAAAGCCAGTGCTAGCAACTTGCAGTTCTCAAAAATCATGGAGCAGATTTTCTTAATTGTTCATGTTAACCAAATTACCTTTGATATGGAATTTAAGATTTGTCTTCTCACTGTTCTTCATTGACAATAGCATGATGATTTTTCACAAATGCCTGAAAGCCAAGTTGGCCTCAGTCTAAGATTTCCCAGACAGAAATAGGTGCACAGGTACCCTGCAGCGCCAATGGAGTGATTCTCATCCCCTGCTGCCTCTGTGCTGTACAGATTACCTTACACTCTCTCTTGGGCAGTCTGACTGGCTGTGAACAATGGCTTTTATTCAAGGTACTCTGAAAGCTAGGCGTCTGAGTATGCTGATAAAGGAAACTTGAATACATGGTAACTCAGTGGTTTTTGTGAGAACTGTTTTTGGGGATCTGTCTGAAATCCCATCTGAGTTGAATTAGGCCCAACACATAGGTAAGCAATCTCCGTTCTGCAAAGGCTACACAGTATGGAGAAGCAGCAAGTCTCTACTGGGGACTGGGATGGAGACTGAATTAAATTAATCTCAAATAGAAGGCAATGAATATTACTTTTACAGAAAAAAAAAAATCTTTCTTAGATGACTTAATTATTTACAAACTTAGATTCTACCAATGGCTTGTATGTGAAAAGACTCTGTAGCCCACTGGAAACAGCTAGAGGCATATAGCTTACCCAATCAGCAAGTATGAAGTCTTTGAGATAGAGGCTTCATTCCTGGAAGTTCCAGGTCATTAAAATTCCAATTAGAGCCTTCTCATGCAGACAAAAAAAATTTGAATTTGATTCTCACTCTCAGTGTTACAATGAAATCCCTCACCTTACTCTTGAAGGAAAAACTTCTATTAATCAAAATATTAACCCTAAAAACGGAATCGTAACATCAGTAAGAATACCTGCTGTTGCATCTGAATTTAGTTTTTCAGCAGTATGGAAGCATTCCAGTATTTCTTATTGTGTCAGGATCCTTTTATTAACTTTTATTAGTTTTCCCCAGAAAAAGGAGAAATTAGTGTCCGAATCAGTCTTCCTTTCCACAGTACAGATTTCTTTCCCCATAATCACAACTTTTTTCTGCTGCTACAATAGTGAAAAATGTGTTCTTTTGCTCCATATAAACCAGTAGGAGAGAAAAATCTGCTTCGCCCATGATAGTGAGAAAGCAGTGAAATGTTACTCATCAGTAGATTTTCCTTTTTCTGGCTAGGTAATGGTGCAAAGGTAAAGTCCAGCAAAGCAAAATACAACAACCCTGCTATGCTACTGACTAAGGGTGTAAACCAAAGACTGTGAAGCAAAAGGGGCAAAGACCTTGCACTCTAAAGAGCTGCTGCTGCCAGCATGAAGCCTGTGGTAGGTGGTGGACCTCTAGACAGGCTCCAGCATTGACTTCCAGCTGGTATGTGTTGTAAGTGGCATCCCAAGATTTCAGGCTATTATACTTCTCTCATGTGGTGCATTTCAGGGCTGTTATCTAGCCTAGATAATTGAAAAGTGTGCATTTAGCTGAGCAGTACAAATTACCAACACTTGCAAATAGATGCTTTTTCAGCATGCCTATAGTGGCCAAGTGCAAAAGACCTTCTGGGGCAGCTGTATTACAGCATTAGAAATATTATGACTACACAAAATGTTGATTACAAAAGTTTGTATTTCTATGGCATACTACCCTCATTAATTGCATTTTCTATTTGTTTGAGAGGAAGGTTTTCAGTGCTCTGTTTAGTTTGTTTCATTGATAAACATACCAATATATGCTGCAGAAAAACACCTAAATCATTACAGTGAGAGATGTTTTCACATGTTGATACTGAATTTTACCTGAGACAGAAAGGTTTCCAAAATCTGTTAAACTAGAAACCTACCCTGTGTTATTGGACTTCACAATATCTTGAAAGAGACAACCCATAGAGGCTTGTAGGTATCTCAGATTTATATCTCGTTTTCTGAAAGGTTTCTCAGAACTTCCTCAGCATTCTTTCCCACAAAATAGATTCCATATAATCCATCTCCTAAAGGTGGAGTTTGGATTTGTTGGAGCCATCAAGTGAACATAAAGCATGAAAACAAAGCCTTCTGTCTTGCAAGTCACCATGCATTTCATAAGCCATATATAAAAGCTCAGAGAAAGTGTTTACTTCCTTTTGTGATCACATGAAGACATGATCTTTTCACCCAAATTTCTACAAATTGAATCTGCTCATGAAATTATGGTTGTATAAAACCCTATTGGGCAAAATAGGAGTTCATGTAAACATAGTGATGTATCTTCTTTCCATGGCAAAGAATGTGGTTTTCTTTTCATTCAGACACATATTTTTTAATTTACATTTTGTGGGGGGAAAATGCTGTAGATAGTATGCCCTAATTAATATCTGATGCCACCCTTCATTATTCTGTCATTTTTCTGAAATAAATATGCCAATATGTACTTAGACCTTGATAGACTGCTTTAAAAATACTGTTTGGTGTATTTCACTGATTTTTCACACTTGGTCTGGTCTTTAAACACGTATAAAAGGTGGGATAACTGGCAAATGAAGATAATGTACTAAAAATACTATCTGATTGTTGTAACGAGCTCATAACATTTGGGTACTAGCTCTAGCAGATAATAGGCATTGTGTCATATTTAAGTGGAAAGATGACCTCACAGTTAAGGCCCTGCATGGAGAATTGCAGATAAAGTCTCTAAGTACAGATAAATAATACTGGGAGAGGTTTTGTGAAATTCTGTGCCTGTCCTAAATTATGTAGGAACAGAAAACATTAAACCAAAATGTTGGTTGGCGCAGGAATTGGCTGTCAAATTTTTGTCCCTTACTGTTTGAGTTTAGGTTTGGCCACTTAGAAGAAGAAACTGCATGGTTACATTTCAAATAGAAACAATGTAAGTTTAATGTGACCTTGTTAGAGCTACCCCGGGTGCTGTTAGAGAAACACGTTTTTAAATTCTCCACTGTAAAAGGGTAATTTATGCTTTCATATGCAAGGGTTGGTGGAAGCGTGTTTCAACTTCAGCTATAGAAAAGCTTCCCACCAAAACCAAAACAAACCAAATAATGGTTAGGCTTTATTATTTTCTGCAATATGATCCAAAATCCACTCTGCAGTGCAATCTCAATGTGCGTTTTCAGAATTACTCAATCCTTAGCTACTCATATTAATCTAACAGGGCAATGAAATACTGGAACAAAAATGGTGATTCAATCAGCAGCAATGTTTTCTGTTCTCAGGATCTCCTTGCTTCACTCAAAAATCATGCAAACTGAATACTGCATCCCACAGCAGCTGTATGCTTAACAAAATACATAAATGCATGATAATGACAAGTCAGTGTGACTTACAGGATCATAGAATATTGGAAGGGACCCATCAGGATCATCAAATTAAACTCCTGGCCCTGTGCAGGACACCCCAAGGATCCCACAATGTGCCAAGGGCATTGACCAAACATTTCAGCTCAGATGGATTTTGTGTTGTGACCAGTTCCCCAGCAAGCCTGTTTCAGTGCTCAACCACCCTCTGGATGGACTACAGAATTGCCTGGAAGAAGGGGATCTTATTCTCTTAGTATTTGTGTTACAGTGGAAATTTCTATAATTTTATGTATAGGTGCAAGATTTTGCCTTATCATTTGGATGTTTCAGGATTCCTGTATCGTAATTTCACTTCAAGTTATGAAAAAGCTTAGTAAAATGGGCCAGTTACTTGAATTATGCTGAGCAGAAAGTCGTTACCTAGTTCATTTGGTTTTGTTTGACCTTGGAATAGCTGATTTATGGACAAAAAGTAGCTTGAAGACTTCATTCAGGTGCAAGTCTTGTTACCTTTGGTCATATGTATGTGTTTTTTTAAAAAGCAGGTCGTTTGTGGACCCGAATTATAGAGACACAGAGCAATATACAAGGTGTTTTGAGAATTTGGCAGTGCATGCTTGAGTGTTAGCTGCTTTGGCAGGCATTCCCAGAGAGGGAGACACATGAACACACAGAGAAAGCTGGAACCATGCATCCAATACTTTGTAGATTGTGTCTTCAGTGAGTTGGGAATGTAGAAACAGTCAGCCTGACTTAGGGTTCAGTAATGTATTTGAAGATCAGAGGCTGGGGAGCTGCCCACCCTTCACATTAAACTTGCATGGCCAGGAGTGCTCCTGGCTGTGCTGGTCCCAGTGCCTCGTTCAGCCCTTCAGTCCATCATTCCACTTACAGAGCAAGGTGAGGAACTGGCAGGACCCAAAACAGTGCTTGCATAGAAAGGAATCTGAAATCTGGAAGCCTCCAAACAAAATTTCCACATTCAGAGACAGAGCTTAGAATAAATATACGTTATTAGTACTTTTTTTGGTTTTTATAATTCCCTCCTCTTTGTTGCAGTCACTGTATTTTTCAACCCAGTTACAGCTCAGAGGTGTTCTAAACACATAGATGAATATTTTTGGTTTATGTATATTGCATTTAATGTATTAGGAAATTTTTAATCAGTTCTGCCATTATGTGCCTTCCTAGTCAGAAAAACAAAATGCTACCATGTTTTGCAGGAGTAAAAACGTATTAATAAAAAATAAGAATCTGGGGGGACTTAAAGTCTACATGTTTTCCTTGATAAAATAGCTATTTGTCATCAAGTAAGTTATACAGGAATGAAAAGCTATCATCAGAGCTCTTGGAGAAGCAGGAGAAGATTGTTTTCTGTCATCCCTACATCCTGTGTCAAGGATTAAAACTAGTTACTTTATCTCAGTTCAAAAAGGTTTTCAAAAACATTACCACTACAGACAATAAATCCAAAAGAGGCAAAAGTCTCTGTGCTGAACTTAGGCTAAGGAATATTAATTATTCATTCTGTTTCAGTGGCTATTACTATTACTAAACCTACTTGGTTTTGCTTATGACAACTAAACAGAAAGAAAAGGTTATTGTTCATTGCTCTATCTTTAGCCTGAGAACAAAATAAGAATTTAGAGATAGAGTTAGGGTCCTAAACCAAATTTTAAAACCTAATGAGAGGTTTCTGGCAGCTTTGAATAAAAGAAAACAATGCCATTATTCATACTCTTGTCTATGCAACCACTTTCCCATTATTTCCAAAAATAGTAGAGTAGCTTCCTGCTTAAATAAACAGCTCACATAGATAGAGCTTGGGCTGTAAAGCTTTTTAAAACAAGGTTTCCTTTTTTTGAAGCCGAGCAACATTGTGAAATACAGGAAGGGTTGGGCTGTGATTGGCCCGGATTCTTTAAGTTAATGTTTTAAAAGGTTACGTGACCAGTTCAGAGTAACTAAATCCACTTACTCTGTAGATGGCCTGGAAGTATGGCAGGGAATGTGCTCCCTCCACTGCCAGAAGAAACAGCTTCTTGTGATAAAGATACATAATCATTAACAAGATTAACTCTGGGCTTCAGAGGAATCTGAGTTTCCAACCCTTCTAGAAAGATTTTTAAATTCTGCCTTCACAGTGCAGACCTGACAAATCTCACACATCAAGAGGGAGTCTCACACGTTGAGCTCCCAAACTCCCTCCCCTGCAGCTCGACCTGTTTCACACTCATTTGCAGTGCTGTGCCTCCCGTTCTGTAACCCACAGGCACAGCTGGATGGCCCAGGCTGCAGTTTGCCAGGCACTCCCAGCTCTGGGGGCATCAGGAAGAGATCAGCAAAGAGGAGCAGGATGCACGATGCAGCATGGCTGCACTGCCAGGAGCAAAGAATTCCAGGGGAATTCCTGGGAATACTAGCAAAATCCCTTTCCAGAAACTAAGAAGTAAAATCTCCTCATAGCTCAATGTAGGCATTTTTCTAATTTATGTTACTTTCTAGTTTTCTGTTTTGAACAAAGAGACTGTGAGTTCTGAGGCTACTAAATAATATATTACAAACTTCTAAAATTATAATCTATAAATAAACAAAAAAAAATTACAGATCATACACACTACAGGTTTAGGTCAGCAAGACAATGAGTGGTGATATTCCTCTCCCAGCAGAAACTTGGCTTCTGCAGCACCATTCCTGGTGCTGAGCTTGCAGAATATGCTAGCAGAGTAAGAGAAAAGATTGAGGAAAATTCCTTATACCTGAATTTTTGAAAACAGATCTTCAAATGATGGAAAGATTGGGAATGAGCAGCCAAGACAGACACCCAGCCTTCACCCTCACCACTGCATGGCTCTCTGTGACCCAAAGGGCACTGTTTGTGGCTTGGTACACTGCTGCTTTCATTGAAAAGCCATGAATAACCACTTGGAAGCAAAGTGTCCTCTCTCCAACATCTTTTAGATTATATTTTCATAAGTTTCTTTACTGGGCACAGAACAAGTTCTCATTTTAACCATCTTCCTAAACACAGAACTATCATATGGGGTTATATAAGCCTTAAATAGGGAAATTCACAATTTATTTCTGTTGTTTATTTTAAATTAAGTAAAACTGCAATAGAAAAGTAATCCATGGAAGTTTTTCAAATATCTCAACTGTTTTAATTGATATGGTTGTGCTATGAATAGAAATTGTTGTACATATAGCAACTTTATTAAATCTGTTTTATCTTTTTAGTCTGAACCTATTATTTTTATTTCTTTCCTCTTTGCATGATACAACAAAGGAAATTGCAGACCCAATGTCACTGTCATAGAAAAGGTGCATGTGCCTTTCTTTGCATCATATGTCTGCACTTGCTCATGAATCAAAAGTTAGAAGACAAGAAACAAAACTAATTGTTCAGCCAAAAATTCATCTGACTAGTCTAGACCTTATGGAAGACTCAATAACGTTGCATTTTGGAGGAGTGCTTTTTTATATATGATACAAGGGCACACACAAAACAAAAAGGAACTTTGAAAAGGGATTACTTAACTCCTTTTCCTTCTACCTTTAGAATTGCAGCTAGCACATTAACTTTAGACTCAAAAAGTAAATGGAGAGCAACATTTGACATAAATTAAATATTCTAACATGTAATTGAGTATCTCCAGTGCAAAGTTCTCATTTTTCCCTGACAGCTTTCTGTGAATTATCTTAAATGTTATCTTAGGAAATGCAATTATTATATGGAGCATTAAGCAATGCACAAATATTGGTACACTGCAGAGACACCAGTTAATTTTCTTTTGACTACTGAACCATAAATAAAGGGAAACAGCATAGTTAAATGGTTCAAAAGTTACATAGTGGCAAGCAAGTAAGTTGCCATGTGAAGGATACTGTTTTGGAACATGATCCAGGGGGAATTATTGTGAAGTTACACTGTCCAGAATGTTTCTTTCATTTCATTCACCCTATAAAAGTCCTTTGATGGATTCTGCTGTATCCACCCTTTCCCTGCTGTAAACTGCAGACCAAAGAGTTAACCCAAACTGGGTTGGCTTGGCTGCAGAGTTCATTTCACAGTGTCATAGAGTGACATCCTTGTCCATCAAGGGAAGGAGGGAAAACTCCAGCGATCTTGTTTTCCAGAACCTGTGCTGGTGTGACTGTCAGGCAGCCAGGGCACCCCGTTCCTGCAGCAGCAATTGTACGAGGCAGCATGTCAGACTCCTGCCTCAGAGCACAGAACTCACGAAGGATGAGCACCACAGCCCTGAAGTTACCAGCCCCGTTTTCCTAAGAGAGCTTCCCAAAGCAATCAGTGTGCCTACAGCACCTGGTGTTCCTGGGCTGCTGGCATTCGATTCAATGCATGCTGAAACCGACTGAAGCACTTTTACTAACCTCTGTGTGTGCTAGATTGGAGTTTAAATACAACAGACTATTTAATTTACACTATTCAACAAGGCCAGGTGTAAGATCCTGCAACTGAGTTAGGACATTCTGATAATTTCTGCTAACTTCTGAGTTGGCAGAAGTACAGTTGGGTGGAGACTGGATTGAGAGCAGCCCTGAGGACAGCCCAGGAGTCCTGGTGGACAAGAAGCTTGATATGACCCAGCAGTGTGTGCTTGCAGCCCAGAAAGACAACAATATTCAGGGCTGCATCAGAAGTGAGCAGCAGGTGGAGGGAGGTGACTCTCCCCCTGTGCTCCTTGGCAGACCCCACCTGGAGAGCTGCATCCAGCCACGAGGGATCCAACACAAGAGGGACATGGATCCATTGGAGCAAGTCCAGAGGAGGCCATGAGGATGATCAGAGAGCTGGAGAGCCTCTCCTGAGGTGGCAGTCAGAGAGATGGGGCTTTTCTGCCTGGAGAAGAAAAGGCTGTGGGGAGCTGGTGAGCATTTTCTGCAAGGCAGCTGGAGGGAGACTTTTTACAGGGGCATGTGGTGACAGGACAAGGGGAATGGCTTTAGACTGAAACAGGGTATGTTTAAATGAGATGTTAGGAAGAAATTCCTTACTGTGGAGGTAGTGAGGCACTGGAACAGGTTGCCCAGAGGAGCTGGGAATGTTCCATCCCTGAAAGTGCTCAAGGCCGGGTTGGATAGGGCTCAGAGCAACCTGGTATAGTGGAAGATGCTCCCACCAATTGCAGGGGGTTTGGAATTTGATGATCTTTATGGCCCATTACAATCCAAACCATTCTAGAATTCTATGATTCTGTTACTTCTGGGGGCCATTTCAAATACTATTGCACTGAATTACTTTAGAACAACTTTAGAACTGTTTATCCATAAGATCTTGATAAACAGATGTTACCCACTCCAAGTCAGCTTTCAAAGAGGTTCTTAGTTAAAAAAAAGAAATATTCATGATTGCAGAAAACTTGACAGTGCAACACCCTGGAAATTGTACTATGGGAACACTTTCAAACAAAGAAAGATAATAGTAAACTTCCCCAATTTGATGTTATCAAATTACTTGAAGAAGAAAATCACAACACAACAGTTGCTTTGGTGCAAAAAACACACACCCCACCAATTATCATTTAGAAAGGTTCTCTCAGTCTACATACTTAGGACCACAATCCTGCTGTGTCTGGCTCATCATAAGGTAAGCAAAAGCCACATTTTGTAGACTTTTCTGGATTGGCACTTGGCAGATTTCCTTTGCTCAGCGTGTGTTCCAACTGGGGTAAATATTAAGGTCAATATATAAATATCATTATTAAAACTGCTGCAGCTACAGTACATCTATTCTCCATAAATCCAGCTAAATAAAGCAGGATTGCACTGCAGATCCAAAGTTTTATCCTGCCAGAAAACTTTCCTCATAAGTAAAACTGAAATTGTACCTGTGTATTTACACTGGTGAGGCTGCAGGGCCAACTTTAACATCACAATCATCTTGACAACTAACCAGTCACTTAGTCCATAAGGTATTTTTCCTTCATGTCTTTGTGCTCCCTCCTGTAACTTCTGAGTGTCTCTGCAGTGGGAGGGTGACTGGTATGATGGATCCAGCATGTCACTTATTATTCTGCAGTCCTACTCAGTAAGAGATCACAACCTTATTTTTAGAAGAAAATATAAAAACGCAATTCAACTGCAAGCAAAATGGAAAGAAAAAAACCAGGGAATCCATATTTGGAAATTTGTTATAATTAATTTGATTTCAGTTCAAATATGTTCCTCTTACTAGGCATAATTTTTCTAACAGCACTCTGCAAAGTTCTTTATGGTCCTGGAGAGGAAAAAAATATGCAAAATCATTAAGGGAAGAAGGCAGGTGAATGTGAGTTGCAGTTGTAACTATTAATCCACTCAACTAATGATAGATCAGAAAACCCACAAGCTGTCATATTTTAAAATTACACCAAAATTTGTCAAGTATATCCTCATAATTACATGTAATAACTGTCATGTGAAATTTCTTCTATTCTTTTTGCATTCCTACAAACTAACCTGCATACTGTTCCAAATGTAAGTCAAAATCTTCTGCTGGCCTAGAAAACAGCCTGAAATACAAACCACACATTTACTTTGGGCAGCTTAATCCCAAAAATTATAATAATTATCAAAGGTAACTTACAGAGCTAGAATATGCATCTATAATATTAATAGAGAATAACAGAAAGTTCCAGCATATAAATATGTATGAAACTAAAACATATTGTTACAAAATAATGGGAATTAACTATAATGAAATCTTCACTGATATCCAACACTCATGAGTACAGCAGATTAAGAAATGTCTAAGCCTGGCAAGCTTTGGGCTACATTGTGTGGAACTGGCTGTTCTCATAGCACGAAAAACAGATTTTTTTTCTCCTCTCCTGTCAAAAGTGATTTCTTGGATCAAGACAGAAAAGGTCATAAACTTTCTATGGTTTTATTAATTAATTAGGTTAGCTGTTATGAAGAATGTGTATGAGTGGGGACAGTAAAACCCTGGCATAAACTGTCAGGATAGAGTTGCTGTCTTTGCCAGGCATTACAAATTTTTAGCCAGAGCTAAAGTCAGCACACCTCAGGTGAGAGTCTGAGTGGGGTCCCTTCCAACCTACATTGTTTTAAAACTGTCAGGAAAAATACAGATACTACTGATCCTACCTTGAGACAAGAACTTGGGACAGGTCAATCTTCTGAATTACATTTCAGCCCAATGCTTTGACAAGGTGGCTCCTCATGTTAACTATGTCAGCTTTCCATGGAAGGATTTCCCTTGCATTTCACCTGCCTCTCTGCTGGAAGTGAGCCAGGATCAGGCTGGGCCATCCCAGAGGAGAGCAAAGAGCTCCACCAGCAGAACAAGAGTCTGAGGACACAGGAAGGGAAAACTGGGCTGAAGCAGGATCCTGCCTTCCAAAACTCACCTTTAATGATGAGCAGTTCTGATATTGGGAAAAGAGATTTCTCAAGAAAAAATGGTCTACATTGAAATGAAGAATATAAATATCCCTTATTTAATAAAATTGCTGCAATATTGTCTTCTCTTTAAAAGACTTTACCTAATTACTTAAGATTACATCAGTATTTGTCTCTACTACATATAAAGGGCAGGTGAAATTCAATCTAAATACTAGAAGAGTCTAAAACCCAACTGGTCTGTAAACAGGATGTGTAGAGGTTCAGCTAGATAGCTTCACAATTTTCCAAGTCACTGAAGCAGTGAAGATACCAGTTGTTTGAAGAGAGGACTAACAGGCTGCTGGCTTTTTTTATTATTTTTATTCCTTTATTTTGTTGGGAGTTTTTTTACTTGTAAGAGGAAGTGACAAAGTTACTTAGATGATCTTAAAGGTATTTTTACATTTCTGGAAGCTTTAGTAAGTGTAAAGAGACTTTTAAAATGTGTGTCTTCCTGGAAAAGATAAAAATATTTTATTAAGAGAGGAAGAATATTTTAAATGTTGTTTTTTACATTATAACTATAACTATAATGATTCATGTTTGCAGCTTCCAAGGTTCACTGAAGGTAATGAATGCCTACTCACAATTTAGGATTTCACATTACTTTGTTCTAGGCACCATCCAGCTTTGAAAATTGCAGGTTTACTATTGCCCAACATTGCCATTTTAGTGACAGATTGGAACACTACTACTTGACATCTCAAGGCTGGTTAATATTTTTGATTGCTTTTTAACAGAAAGCACTTACCCAAAGGAAATGCTGGCAGAAGAGAACATTAATTGAGTATCCTCTCTATACAAGGAGAAATGGTAGTAATAGTATTACTCTGCATTGAAGGTCCATAATGGAGCTTGAATTAATTTATTTACCTCCCCCCAAAACAGTGAGTACTTTCTGTATAAGATGTCCTGAATAAACTGGGAAAGACACATAAATTTAAGTACACTAAATATTTGCTTATCAGAAAATGTGTGGCCATTAGTTTTCACTTATGGTTTGTTTTTACTGTGATATATAAAGCTCTTCTCCTTAATAAATTAAAACATTGGTGAAAATCAAGTGAAAGTGAGGGAGGAATTTTTTCTTCTTTTCTTTTGTCTCCTGGATAAAGGAACTCACTTCATCAGTCAGCAGACATTGGGACAATTGATATTATATGGACATGCCTCCATCTAAAATGCAGTAAACACTACAGACCAGCATAGATAAATAATAGAAAGAGTGAAAAAATTGCTGATCTTATCCTTCTATTGAACTAGATATGCTCTAAAAAAGTAATGATACAAAATTTGGGAAAGGGCATTTGCAATCTAGTTAATATATTTTTTGAGGGATGCAAAATGGCCATGGAACATGCTCCAAACAGAATGCTGGATTGACTGCTCAAAGACTGATTCAGAGTGTGATTTATCAGCTTCCACTGTCATGGCCTCTCATACTTATTGGAAGTCTTTGAACAAATAATGAGCTTTAAATTTCTGCCTCATAGAATCTGTCTTTAAATAATTGTTAAAAATCATTATCTCCTGAATAAATCTGCAAAAAAATACTATCCTTTTCTTAGTATTTTTGACAGCAGGAAATCTATCTGCCTATCTTTCTTTCTTTCTTTCTTTCTTTCTTTCTTTCTTTCTTTCTTTCAGCCAAAAATATTATTGTTTTTATAAAAGCTCTATAATACTGAATGCTTCCCCATGGACTGAATCACCCATTGGGTTAGAGGAACAGTCACATGCTGCACAGAAGCCTTGTCACAGAATTATCAACTCTTAAAACTGTGAAGAGGACTGTCTTTCTCCACAGTCAGTTGAAGCTGACTACAAGAGGTGGTTAAGCTGCAAGAATCACATTTTTGAGTCTGTATGTCGAGTTGATAGTAAATTTCAAAAACTCATTAAATTTCAGTAATCCTTAGGGGAAGCTTTAAGGCTGATGAAAAAGGCATAGGAAGTTGTAACAGAATAAGGTCTGTTCTGAGTAACTCTGCCCCAGCAAACAGGACAGAGGAGAACAGCCAAAGGGTAGCCAAAGAATGGAAAGGAAGATGAAATCAAGAGTCTGAGAAGGCTGACAAAAACCTGGTAGTGCTGAGATTGCTGAAGACACTTGGATATTTTTATTCACATACTGTAATCCTTCTGTATTTTCTCTGTAAGTGAAATTTAGGTTAGAGGGAAAACAACACATGCTTACATAATAGTGCCCATGCTGAATCTCCATGCAAATAATCTGTGCTATGGTACATTTTCTGAAGAGTGAAATATAAGCACAATTTCCAAGGGGAGGCTGAAAAGACCTTAGTCACTGACTCTTTTTCACCTAGCCCACTGCAACACTGGTGGCTCCCATAGTGCTGAGCAGTCCTGCAGCTTCTCCCTGGCACTTACATGGCCAAAGGGAAGCTACACTGCTCTGCTGCAGCCAGGTCAAGGTGCATGCTTGTGTGTTCCTTCCTCTCCTGTTAGGATCTCTTTCATGTGAGCTGATATGGATGCAATGCCTCGACACAAGGGCTGAGATCACCCTTTTCAGGTGCCTTTTGCCCCTGAACACAAGAGGATGCATGTGTACTCAGCAGTGAGTGGGATTGAGGGTTGGTTCTAGTTTCAGAGTACTGGACTGAAAGTAATGCAAATGTTTCATTTTTGGTAGCAGCTGCAGGCTTTCAGAATGTCACTGCTAATGCTTCTTCAAAAGCCATGTAATTACAGACACCCAGGCAGTGGTACTATGCCTAAATCCTGCCCAGTCCTAACAAATCAGCAACATGTGCTCTGAAAAGGTGAGTAAAGCTTTCTCATTAGTCAACATGTGGAGAGGCAGGGCTATTCATCAAGGCTTGATAAGACACTGTACTGGACATAAACACTACCACAGCAAGTTATAAACCATATTTTACAGAAGGCTTTTTGTAAAAAACATCTTATCCCCAGACTGAAAGCTAAAAGTATATCTTACTCTGGTCTTATAAATTGTGCAGAGCAATCATAAATACAAACAGCACAAGAAAAGTCTGTAGCTGAGCTGAGTGGCTGGCAAGGTTTGCTGATCACAGATGTTCAGGGCTCATGGATGTTCCCAGCTGCTAGGGCAGGCTGGATTCTCTGCTTCAAAGGGAGATGGCAGGGCCACAGAGTGCTCTGCATGGGTCTCTCAGTTTGGCTGAGGAATCCCAGAATCCAGATGACTTGAAGACAAACATGAACACCAATGTGAAAACCATGGAAACACAGAAGCAGAGCCTCAGCAGGCACAGGGGAGCCATACAAGAGATGGCTGAGGGCACTTGGTCTGTCCAGCCTGGGGAAGGGGAGACTGAGGGCAGACCTCACTGCAGTCACAAATTCCTTGTGAGGGGAATAAGAGGGACAGGCACTGATCTCTTCTCTCTGGTGACCAGTGACAGGATCCAAGGGAATAGCCTCAGGTTGAGTCAGGGGAGGTTTAGTTTGGATATTAGGAAAATAGTCTTCTCCCAGAGAGTGGCTGGGCACTGGAACACCTGCCCAGGGAAGTGGTCACAGCATCAAGCCTGACAAAGTTCAATAAACATTTGGCCAATGCTCTCAGGCACATGGTGTGACACTTGGGATTCTTCTGTGCAGGGCCAGGAGTTGGACTTTGATGATTCCTGTGGATTCCTTCCAACTCAGGATTTTCTATGATTCTAGTTATTTGGTCTGGAAAGCTGTAGCTAGGGAACCTATCTCTCAGCAGGGGCTGTATATTAAATCCAGAAGGATTGTGTCTGCTCATTAGTTCCTCTTTTTAAAGGAGAATTAGGTCTAAGAGGATTTCTCTGGCTTTGAGCAAAGATCTAAATGTCTGCTGCAGACAGCCTGCACATTTTTTAAGAAGAATCTTGAGAATTATGATTGAAATAAGGATTAAGAAAATTAGAAAAATACTGTGGTTTAATTCTGAGGGGGTCTTCAGACCAACATTCAGAAAATGCACTATCACAAAATACAGCACATTGCAAGGGTATGATGTTTACATTTGTGATTGTGACTGCAATATATATTCATGCAATTTAGTGTTCTAGATTCTGTTTTATGAATTTCCAAACAAGTAAAGAAATTAAAAGACACTTGATTTCAAAGGTTCTTGGCAAATCTAAGGCAACAGACAAGAGGTAGATAAACCCATGAAAGAAATTTTAAAAGCAGTGAGACGATATTGGTAACTAATAATTTACACACACAGAGTCAGACTGAAGTTCTTAGATATTACTGGAAAGAAATGTTTTGAAAAGAAAAGCTGGCCTTAAGAATATCTATGTGAGCTTCATTGCAGCAAGAGAGAAAGAACAAAGGAACTTTGTTTGAAAAGCAAGTGGCCCACAAGGGCAGTAAATTGCTCAGAGGCTCATATGCAGTCTGGTAGGGACAGTAGAGTAGGAGCAGGCTGTGAAGAGCCTGGACTGAGAAGAAAAGTAATTTATTATGTAGCTCACTAACCAACCACAAGGTTCTGTCACTGATGCCTTTTTTCAGATATTTCAGGGTGGATGAAGCAGTGCTCTGTACTCCAGAAGTGAAAAGCTGACCCAGATCTAACTGGAGCACATTCTTTTAAGCATGAGTTTCTCTTTGTTTTAATGATTCACTGGCACATGTCTGAGAGGCTCCATCTAGAAGTTTTTAATAAAATCTGGAGAAAATTCCAGTAAATTATTAAAGTTCTTTTAGAAACGTTTCTTCATTGCTTCAGGTCTGATCTGCTGAAAGACCCATTGATCCAGCACAGCCCATTACCTAATTCTAATAACTGGTTACAAATAAGTTTATTTTTTAAACTGGAGTTTCCAAGAATCCAAAATTCCAATTTTTTGTTTTAAGGCAAATGCAGAAGATTTTGTAAGCCTTTTAGGCTTCAGATGAAATATCCAGTCCTCTGAATCTTAGGGATGTGCAGGTCATCTCTGGATATGCAGGTCTGTCCCAGCAGCAGGCAGGGGCCATGGAAGTCTCAGGGCTAGGGAATTCTCCACAAGAAATAGAAAACCTTCTATTCATGGTAATCTGCAGAAATTGTTCAGTAGTCTTTCTACAGAATTGTTTCACAATTTTGTAGAGAGAGTTTTTCTCTGCTCCCACAGTGTGAGCTTCTTTCATCTGTTGAGGTCACTCGCCATTTAGCATCCCAGTGAAATCAGTGGGTTTTAACATTTACAAATGAGTGTACTTAAAAATCACATTCAAACAAGCATATGCATCGTTTTCATCCTGTATTGGGTTTGTGTTATCAAGCTTTGGTAGCAGGGGGGGTCTACATCATCTCCAAAGACAATGTGCCACTGGTCAAGGCTGGGGCAATTAGAAATGGTGGCAATGCCTCTGTGATGTCGTATTTAAGAAGAAGAAAAAATAGTTATGGCACATATGAAATTGCAGCCAGACAAGAGCAGGGTGGGAATAGGTGAGAGGAACAACTCTGCAGACCCAGGTCAGTGGTGAAGGAGGGGCAGGAGGTGTTCCAGGCACCAGAGCTGGGATTCCTCTGCAGTCCATGGGGACACCATGGTGAAGGTGCTGTGCCCCTGCAGTACACAGAGATAAATGTGTGTGCAGAGATGCACCTGCAGCCCATGGAGGAGCCCAAGCCAGAGTATGGATGCCTGGGAGGAGGCTGTTATCCCATGGGAGGTCCATGGAGAGAGAAGCCCACACACCAGCCTATCCTTGAAGAACTGCACCCATGAAGGAGTGACCCACATGGCAGTAGTTTGGGGAGGACTCTTGCCTGTGGAATGGGCTCATGTTGGAGAAGTTTGCAGAGAACTCTTGCCTGTGGGATGGACTCATGTTTGAGAAGTTCATGGAGAGCTGTCTGCAATGGAGGGACCCAAGGGCAGAGCAGGGGAAGGGCTCCTCTCTCTGAGTAATGGGAGAAACAAAACAATGTGTGATGAACTGACCATGACCTCCATTCTCTGTCTCTCTACAGTGCTGGGAAGGAGGGAGGAGTGGGAAGAAGGTGTTTCTAAGATTTTATTTTATTTCTCATTAACCTGCTCTGGTTTTGTTGTCAATAAATTCAATTAATATCTCTAATTTTAGCCTGTTTTCCCCATTATGGCATTAGGTGAATGTTCTCACCCAGTCCTTAACTCATGAACTCATTGTAATTTTCTGTCACTAGTCCAATTGTGGAGGAGACCAATGGAGAGGCTTTGGTGGGTGCCTGGAATCCAACCAACATCAACCCACTACAGGCTTTTTGGCACAGAATGTGTGCAAAGCATGAGGATTTTGAAATAAAGGTAGTGATTGGGAGAGGTAATGGGCAAAACAAGCCCTCAACATAGCTAGAGAGTAGAATGATCAAGGGTAATCTTTGTTGTGATTGTGGTCATAGGTCAAGGGGTGGATTTTTTAAAAATTATCCATTTTTTTGTTGTGTTGTGATGATGTTATTTTGGTTTTTTTCATTTTTAACAGTGTTTGCCCTCTGCAGCAATTGCTATGAGTGCTGAAACCCTGTTTCCCAGCAAGTGGCTGAGCCACCAATGGGAAGTAGAGATTAAGTTTTTTTTCCTTTGCTTTTTTCTTGCACTAGTTCACTGCCTTATCTCAACCCACTGGTTGTTTTCCATCTGATTTTCCTCTCCCATATCCCACTGGGAAAGGCAGTGATAGAGAAGCTTGGTGGGCCCCTGGTGTCCAGGTCAGCCACTACACAAATCTGCTGAGATACAGGATCCATTTTTCACTTGCACACATTGGTAACATCACCATCACTGGCAGAAGAAGAAAATCCTAATGATATAAAAGTCCAGAAAGGAACAGGAAGTCATTTCTTTGGGATTTACCTATAAAAGGAACCAGTTTTAAACTGAATCAATAGAAAACAAGATTAGAAATTTTAAAGATTTATCCCAAAATTGAATAGTCTCTGCCATGATAAATAATGCATCTAATGAGGAAAAAAGGACGCATCCCCATCCCCCAAGAGATTTCCTTTTTCATCAGTGTTACTCTAAATTGCTCTGACTGTGCAAAATAGCTGTGAGTGAAGTCCTGCTGAAGCAAGCAAATCACTGTGTGGCACACTTTAAAAATGCTAAGGACTAAATGTCCCTTTAGAATTTAAAGCAGGTGTTCATACAGAGAAGCACAATATAGCAGAAAGTGGTGATCCAATTCCAAATCAGCAGCCCTGCTTCCATATTCCTCCCACACATCCTCCCCAAAACTGGGACACAGGGGAAGCCAGCATTGGCCATCCAGAGTTCTGTATTCTTCACAGGGCTCCCAAAATGCCTCCTGTCCCTGCCCTCATCTCAGTGGAGTCGCCTTCCTGTCTGATGTAGGAAGCCAGCAGGGGCTGCCACAAAGGGACTGGCACCACTGCCTGTGCCACCTCCTTTCACTGGGTCACAACAGCTCATTTTTCACTCACAGGATAACAGAGATGGCAGTCATAAGAAAGGACAGCACCTCTGCAACACGAGATAACTGTTTATAGATAGCCCACAGCTGGGAAATACAGTAATATAGTTGAAATTAAAGGTAATGCTTTTATTTCTTAGCAACAAAACCTCTTTTGAAGCAGCATGCTAGTGTCTTCCTTATTAAAACTCCAATCCAGAGAGGGCAAGACTGCAAAAATTTCAATTTGATTTAATTTTAAATTTTTAATTAATTTCTAATCCTCTACGCTGAATATTTTGTTATACATATATCAAAAATAGAAAGTAAAAATTGATAATTTTTTTATTTCCTGTGTATTCATCTCATGTTCTGATTCAGTACTTTGGAATATTAAGAATTCTACAAGAATTCTTAGTGATAATAACTATAGGAATTGCATAAATATAATAGAAAAAGTTGAAATCAAGTATAAAGCAGTCTTTCTTATTCTGAACTTTTTTCAGGCTTTCATTCTAGATTTTCATATTTCCACAGAATCTGCTTCTTTTCCACGATTTCTGTTTTTTGGATTCTAAGCAAGGCTATCCTTGCAGGCAGACAGCAATTGCAGGGGACATATTGCACAGCTCAAGGATCCAGAAGTCTGTGCCTTGGGTTATACACTGCACAGTATATTCTTTTCTTTGAAGGATTTGTAATTAATCATCAAAATGAAGGTGACAAAACTAAGTGTTATGCTGCCATTACCCAGAGTTTATTACAAAGTGTGAGTTCAGCCTCACACATTATCCCAGTTTAGCTTCAATATAAAATTTTCAGCTTCAGGACCTCATAGATAACAAGATTAGCACATATTAATCCCTTAATCCTTTCTCTAATTGTTATGAAATCTAGAGTCATCAACAACTTCAGTCAATCCTGGCCAGCTTCTTACTCAGATATTGGGTTTTATCATCTATGCCTGCATTTGTGGGCATCAACACTGCAAAGGGTGATAAAGCCCAGGTGAATATTAGCATGAATATTACATGAGTACAGTGCATGCCTCAGTATCAATCTTTTTTCTGAAACAGTTTGCTATGAGAAGAAATCACTTGATTCGAGAAGAATCAAGGGAAAAAAATCCAAACTTACTAAGCTTAATAAAAAGGTTTTCCACTTGCATGCATTTTTAAATGGGTTTCTTTTTTGTATTTTTTCAATAGCCTTCTAAGCCTTGAGCTTGATTTTGTAACTCTGGCTGATTTACTACAGATTTTTTAATTGCTAGATAAGCCAAAAGTAGTTAACAGCTTTTTCCCTTGAATAAAATGTTTGCACAATTTAAGTGGCTGAGGACACAACTTAGTCTAGATTTGGAGATTCTACAACTGGAAGTGTAATATAAGTTTTTGGAGGAGGAAAATAAATACTTTAAATGTAGATGCTTCTTTTTCTTTGGAGGGCAAAAACAGCCTGGAAAATTACTGTGAGTTCCATACAGAAGAAAAATATTAAGCTAAACTAAAATTCTTAAATGTTAAGCTGGGGGTAATGGTGGTAGGAGGCTTGGGGGCCTGAACCATGTGATGGGCACTTTTTGTGATCTATCTCAGGTCTGTACCATGCTTTCAGTATCTCTCCCTGGCAGTGTGGATAAGTGGCATGGTGCCAAACACTGAGTTTGGTTTTAATAACTACTCACCTTACTCTCCTTTCAAAATGTCATTTTGATGCCACAATGCATTAGAATACTTTTTTTTTTTTTTTTTTTTTTTTTAATCCAGGTCACAGACATGGAGTAAATTCCTACTTAATTACTAAGGAAAATGATGACCTTCATTATAGGATATCATAAATTATAACAACACAAGGAGCAGGTAAGAAACAGGACTTACAAGAAATGAGTCATCTGGTATTGTGTAGATGGGAATAGACAAGACAGGCCTCAAAGACAAAACTTCCTATAACCTCCTGAATATTTCTATTATGAAATGTGAAATTAAATTTTGTGAGAATCAACTCTAGGTTTTTTGGATACTGATTAATCTTGTGATAAGCAAGTGTGTCTGTGGCCTTAGCATATAAAAGATAAGTAATCATCCATTTTTGCAGTGTCTAATTGCTTACAAGGAAAACAAAGTGATAATTCAAACACAAATATATTAACTGAAACAATTATGTTACAAAAACAAATGTTAAGCCAGTAACTACTTTACAAACATGCAGTATTTACAGAATACCCAGTAAATAGTGGTTCCTGAGATGGGTTTCTAGACCATGTCTTACAATAAGTGACCTGAAAAAATAAGAGTTCTGACTTGTTTGCTAGTGCCAGTGCAGAATTCAATTTATATTTTTTAAAAAATCAGGTAGCAGAAAAGTTTTAAGGGATGTTTGTAAGTTCAGTGGCTCACAATACGTGAATACTGTCAAAACTATTGTATGAGTTTCTGTTTGTCCATTATCACTTTTCTTAAAAAATAGAAAAGGGAGAAAACACCTTTGTCACTAGCAGTCCTTACCAAGTCTTAACCTGTACCACTGCTAGCTGAGGCCAGTCTGCCACTCCTGGAGATTTGCTACTGCCAAGATTACTAAAGCAATGATATCTTCTGCAACCTTGGGAGTTCCACACCAACTTGACAATTTAACTTTTTAGTTGCTGACAGATATCTTGTTATGTTTAGTATATTTAATTCTAAAGCAACATATCTACCTGTCTCTGAAGTCATAAGGAACTCTTAATGTGCCTTCAATCTGTATGAGATCAGATTCAGAAAGAATATTCTCAAACATCCATATACAAAATCAGATTTTCAATTTGTAAATGTTTCATAAAAGACCAACATTTTGACCATGTTAGGCTTGAGCAGTTTAAATCATTTCTTCACTGCAGTAGATTAAATGCAGGCTTAGCCCGTTGAATTTGTCAACAACCATGAATCAGTCAATAGCCATGAGTCAATAGATTCAAATGCCAAAATACTTTGAAAAATAATAATGTTGTATTTTCTGTTTTGGATTATAATAAAATCTCCTCCTAAATCTGTATTCTTTAGATAGATGCATGTCCTGATTGGAAATCAGTGAACAGGCAAGACCTAGTGATGTCTCCCAGAGATGTGTGTCCTGCCTCAGCAGATCCCACCAAAATAGCTATGACCTCTCTGCAGAGCTTCCAGCTCTCCTTCAGACTCAGTAAAGCCCATGCCCATTACTTTTGTATTTTTCTCATGTCTGTAGAGCCCTGCTCACAAAGAGTCAGCACACACAGTGTTAGACACATCCCTGCTGACAGTGCCTGTGCTGATGAGCTACATGGCAGCTACACTGCAAAAGGAGCTCTGGAGCTCCCAGTGCAGCCCTTGCCAAAGCCAGGACAGGCAGAAAAACTCTGGGTTCAAGACAAATGCCTTGACAGTTTTCCTGTCAGAACTCATAGAATTTAGCCAAGTTCAGAAGTTACTGGAGGGAAACTATAGAAATATTGATGGATGGACAGACTGACAGTGCACTTCCACAAGTCTCCCTTCCTTGGGAAAGCAAGGTAAATAGGAGCAGATTCAAAACCTGCAGTTATAGGCACTGTCAGCCTACATGTGTGTATCATTACTGTTCCCTGCCTCCACTCATCTCTCTGACTGATGCTCATATAATGAGGAAGGCATTTGATATTTTTATCCTTTATCTTTTAATTAGTAGAGCATATTTCTTTTCAGTGATCCACCCAGTGCCAGCAATTCAAACAGAGGTACTTGTTTCCTCAATGCCTTTCTTACACTACTCACATTTCTTTGTGCTTCACAAAAGTATAATCTCCATCACAGGAGAAGAACATTACCAGTGTGATGGCACAAATGGGTAAAATGAGCTGAATGTCTGTAGATACAACCTGATTTAGAGATGGGATTTCAAGTGAATACCTCCTGAATTGCAAACCAGTGCTCTGCTCTGCAGCACGGTGACAGCAGCCACTACCCAGCACAGGCACTGCCACTGGTCTGGCTGCTCACACCTTGTCTGCAGGGTGGGTGATCCAAGTAGCTTGGCCATGCTGTCCCTGCCTGCTTCCAGAGACACCATCTGCTCTTCTCAGTGCCTCTTTGCTTCATGCTTGCACAGATTCAGTCCTAAACACGGTTTTTCATCTTAACCTATTGTTTTTGACACACTGCCATTATTTTGTTCACTATCCAACTGAAAAAAAAAATCATGATTTCCTTCCTGTCAGGCTTAATCTCTCAATCAAATCTAAATAGAAATTCATAGGGCAAAGACAATGCATTTCTCTAGCCACAGGACTTTCTCCCTCTCAAACTTCTAAGGGTTTCTACAAACCAAAACAGTTCATAAATATTTTTTACATGGAGAATTAGGCAACCTAAATGGAGAGAGAGCTGTTCTTAAACCAGTAATCATATTCAAAGGAGATTTAATTTGATTTCTTGGAAAGATTTCACCTGCAGCCACCATCTGGCTAACTGAGACAGAGTTGAAGAGTTTCCCCAGTAAATCCTATTAATCCTAATGAGTAGCATGGGATGATTTTGAGGACCTTTTCTCCTCCTCTTTGCAGTGTTCCTGAAAGCTGACTGCATCACACAGAATTCATAATCTGATGGCTCCTTTCTGATGCTGGAACTGCTACAGGGCATGGCTGCCTAGCTGTTAAAAATTGTCACATACTGATATGATATGAAGAAGGTTTACTTTCATAAACCTGGTTTCTTCTTTTCCTCCACTAAATATTTTTTTTGTAAAGGCTGGAGGTGGAGAAAACTCAGCCTTTAAAATTTTAGCTCTCATTCTGCAGTTATAACTTTTTATCTTAAAATTCTCCTAAGGAAAATGGGTTTTGTCTTGTATTTTCATTCTTTATTAAATAATCAACCAGTTTTAACATTTAATTTGTAGTGTTATTTTATTGATTTATCGTAATAAAATTTATAAATGCCTTTTTACATTACTGTGAGTTAAAGGCTGCTGTGGGATGTGCTGTGGAGGTTGGCACCTCCCCTTAATCACATTTACCCCAGGTTAATTTCTGTGGCTTCAGAGAGTTCTTTGTTTTCTTCATTGTAGAAGAGCAGAATTATTCCTCTGGTCCCCCAGGAGTGTTTTGCCTTGTCTTTCCTCTAGCCATATGCTATTATGAACTCCTGCAGCCTTGTTTGGTGCATAAATACCAATGGCTCAAACAATCTTCTAGTGTCTTGCAGAAAGAAATGTGTCAAACTAACCTGAGAGGCCTCACAGTCTTTGCAAGAATCTAAGAGAACTGATACTCAGGGTGACAAAATGCTTGTTAAATCTAGTCTCTCTATTTCTTATTCTTCCCAAGAATTAGAGAAAAAAGTATGTGCAATGATCTAATATCTGAAATCTGGAATTTGTCTTTTGAGGATGCCTGCCTGGTGGGGATAAATATCCATGGCTCATAAACAATAACTACTTTTCTTCCTAGCTCTCTTCTGTTCTGCTATGAATTTGTTGTGATTGCTCCTGAGAATCAGCATGTTTTTATGTAACCATGCTCCTGAAATTGCATGTCAATTGTCAGTGTGTAAATCTCCTTTCATTCACTTATTGCAGATGTTTGTTTATCCCTTCCACAGACAGGCACACTGGTAAGATGTGTCTGTGTGTGTGTGTACATGAATTTGTATCTGATTTTAGCCTTCCTCTATTTTTAGAATAGTAGCAACTCTCCTACAAGAAAAGCAAAGTCTTACTTCAGCCTGGGATAAAAGGCAGCCTACAAGGCACCACTCAAGTGAATTGCTTTTTCATGTAATTCTGCATTTTAAATAAAGAAGCAGTCTAGAGGCCTTGCTGTAATGGAAGGTTTCCCCAGCTTATACAATAGCTCACACAGACAGTCCTTCAGAGGCTGCTACTGCAATTCAGACAGAACAAGTCCAGTCAAAAACACAAAAACACCAGAATAATAAACTAACAGGCCCAGGATCCTGTGTCCAAAGCAGCCCCCAACCATCCTTTTTTTTTTTTTTTTTTTTTTTTTTTTTTTTTTTTTTTTTTTTTTTTTTTCCCCAAGGATGCTCCTAACTGTGGAGCAAAATCAGAGCCCAAACGGAAAGAAATAGGACTGACTTTGTCTTATTAACATGGCATGCATGTGGCTGGCATTTGCAGAAACCTGCTATGAGCAACTCTAAACTCTACAAACAAGTGTCACTATGGAAACTAATCAAATGAGCAGAAGAATGAGAGAGACCGCCCCAGGAAAATGTCTGCGAGGGATAAATATTACTACAAACAATTTCTTTAGCTTAAAGGGCCCCTCTGAAAAGGCTGAAGGAGCTGGCCAGGTGTCTCAGGATTCTGGATCAAGTTCCTGACTTTTTCTCACTGGGTCAGGGGCATCCAGGAGCTTTGTGAGTCTGCAGGGGGAAGACAGAGCCTGCTTCATTCCTGTGCACCCTGGAGCTCTTGGCTCAGAGGAAAACCTTGCTTATATCCTCCAGGAGGATGGCTTCTTGGCAGAGTGATTCATCCCTGACAGCTCATGAGGATAAATAGCTGGGGAAAGTGGCAACTCAAATTCAAATCAGAATTAAATGTTTTGAACACGAAAAGCTTTTTACACTGAAGCAAAAAATATGTTTTATTTCAAATAAGTACAAAAGTTACAATGCTTTACTTTTGCATAATATCTCAGCTACTTCTCTAAAGCAAATACCACATAATATCTTTTCTGCTAGCATAAGGAACTGTGTGTGCACATCTTATATATGTAATATTTCTAAAATAATGCATTAAAACAAATTGTAGTCATTCAAAAGCAAATAGAAACATTCATGACTCCTATTAGCCCAGGGCATATGTCTTTTTACTCAAATACATACCATGTTGTATTGTACTTTGCTACAACATTGCCTTGCATTATAAGCAGTGAGCCTTTTGAAGGAAAGAAACCAAGGCCAGAGTCTGTGTGAATGTGCTTATCCAGGTTCAGGGTAAAGCAGAAAGGTGAACATGGAGACTCCTGACTTTGATCAAGCAGCACCTTCAGGCAGCTATGACCTACCACTCCTCAGATCACAGCAGTGGTCTTTAAAGCAGAACATCCAGGAAGTTTTGGAAGAGAACAAAAGGACAGTCAGTGGCTGAGTCTGATCAAAGTCAATATCAACTGATAAAGATTAAAAAATCTGATAAAATAAATTTTGTTGAACACTAGCAATACTTACTTCTTTATTTTGCCATTTCAACAATAAATGGTATTACAAAGGTGTTCCAAACCATCCACATTTACTACTTATTTAAGATGGTAAGTCACCCATAGGAGGCATGTAATTGAATATTTGTCTCTTGGAATCACTGGGACAGATCACAACATGCAGAAATAATCTCTGGTGGTGCTTTCCTGTCAATGCTGGGCCAGGTCAGGGAAATTCACAGACTGCAGCTTTGAGAGTTTTATAAGCTATTTGGTTTCCAGCAGAATGATGTGGAGGGAATTATATGTGCATTTTAAAAAGAGATTTAATCAGAGAGGTGATTAAAATGATAGAGAGACAAATTTGCAGACATTTTTTGTGAATAAAAGAAGGCTGCTCATTGGGCATTGGTCAATGATACTGCAGATCATTCTTTTGTAGCTGTGGCTGTCCCAGTCCTTTGGGAAACATGGTGCATGGCACTGAGAGCCTGTGCAAGCCTTTTTATGCCACTGTCTTTACTGTCAAAAGCAAATCTCTTGATGACTGCTTGAAGCAAGTATGACTAATTCAGGACTCCAGCTATTGGGAGAGAGAAACTGCAAGAGCATTAAAGTTAAAAGATCTGGTGTTCTTTCACACATATATTTAGCTATGATATTTATTCCCTTTTAAGTGAAATAAATATTTCTATTTCACTTTGTTCCACTCAATACCAAGTAGAAGTAGAGGTCAGGAAGAAAGATTTCCTTTAAAATGCTCTAATCCTGCTGTTAGTCATAAAATCATGGAATCATTGAATGGCCTGGGTTGGAAATGACCTTAAAAACCATCTAGTTCCAACTGCCTTGCCCTGGGCAGGGACACCTTCCACTAGACCAGGCTTCTCATTCAACCTGTCCTTGAACACTGCCAGGGATGGGATAGCCACAACCTCCCCTGGTCCAGTGCCTCACCACCTCACAATAAAGAGTTTACTCCTAATTTCTAATCCAAACCTACTCTCTTGCCAGCACAGCTTCAGCTGTCTCTTCTGTGTTGAAGATCTAGTTTCCCTGAACACAAAACCAAAAAAAACAAAAAAAGTCACCAAAATCTCCATTCCCCCTTAATCTTTCTATAGTCTCTCTCCATCTTTCTTCTAAACTTCCTTTAGGTACAAAAAGGCAGCAATTAGATCACCCCAAAGCTTCTCTTTTCCAGGCTGAACAGTCTCAGTTCTCTCAACCTTTCCTCGTAGTGGAGGTGATGTCTCAGCCGTTTGCTCTGAAGCTGCTGCAGGGAGGGCTGGAGGTGGAAGAGCAGGGAGGGGTTATCCAAGCCCCAGGCGTTGCTGGGCACTGCACTGAAGGATGGAGAGCTGCTCCAGACATGGTTTTCCCTAAAACCCAGACATTTCTGCCATGCCTTGAATGAACATTGTGAGGAGGGAGTAGACATAAGCTGACTCACACAGAATGCAAGGGACACAGGGCCTCCCTTCAAGATCATCCTCACAATCAAATGTCTTCTTCTGATTCACAACAGTGAATTGTGCTGTGCTGTAAAAACTAGCCACGTTGGATGGAAAACTGAACTAATTTCTCATGCCAAGACAGATATTTTTTTAAAATAGAGTTTCAAAAACTAGGAAAATCATCCATGTACAGCTCTTTGGGAGTTTACCAGTTCCTCTCTTTTTTTCACTAAGCCAGATAATGGAAATATCAGTTCACTATGGAGGCCCACCCTCCCCAAGCTCTGACTCCTTGGTGTTGAATATAACTGAAGAGAAGAGTTTTCTACTCTTTATAAAAGCACAGAATCCATCTGCATATCCAGTAGTGCACATATTATTTTTAAAGTGAAATATTATATCGATGGTGAATGTAGGTGGAAAGTAGAATAAAGTATGAACTGCTTGATGGAGACAGCACTTAAGAAGGCAGCTTGTGTAACAGAGCTGCTTGTAATTTTTTTAAGGATCTTGCTCCCTTCAGTTTCCATACAGCAGAACGATTATTTTAGGTAACTCAGGGAGAGGGGGGAAAAAAGTGTGTAAAACCAAACAGGTTATTGCAGACACAATAAAGGCATGTCACAGACTGCAAGGTGCATCTGAGAATCTGAACTCTGCTACTGGGAAAAGAGGGAAACCTTCATTCCCTTGGTGGGCAGAACTGGAAAAGAGAGAAACTTTTCTTTCCTTGGAGAGAGGGGCAGGGAAAGAGAAATGTTACTTTTCTTGGGAAGCAGCAGGGAAACTGGAACGTTCCTTTCCTTGGGAAGCAGGAACAGGGAAACAGGAACGTACCTTTCTTTGGGAAGCAGGACAGGGAAACAGGAACGTTCCTTTCTTTGGGAAGCAGGAACAGGGAAACAGGAACGTTCTTTTCTTTGGGAAGCAGGAACAGGGAAACAGGAACGTTCCTTTCTTTGGGAAGCAGGAACAGGGAAACAGGAACGTTCCTTTATTTGGGAAGCAGGACAGGGAAACAGGAACGTTCCTTTCTTTGGGAAGCAGGATGGAAAGAGGAACGTTCCTTTCTTTGGGAAGCAGGAACAGGGAAACAGGAATGTTCCTTTCTTTGGGAAGCAGGATGGAAACAGGAACGTTCCTTTCTTTGGGAAGCAGGATGGAAACAGGAACGTTCCTTTCTTTGGGAAGCAGGAACAGGGAAACAGGAACGTTCCTTTCTTTGGGAAGCAGGATGGAAATAGGAACGTTCCTTTCTTTGGGAAGCAGGAACAGGGAAACAGGAATGTTCCTTTCTTTGGGAAGCAGGATGGAAACAGGAACGTTCCTTTCTTTGGGAAGCAGGATGGAAACAGGAATGTTTTTTTCCCTCCGGATCCCGCGGACCGGCGGATTGCGCTGCACGGCACCGCCATCTGCTGGGCACAGCCGGTACTGCAGCCCCGCAGAGCCGCCGCTGTCCCGCGGGCGGTGCCACCCACGAGCGGTGTCACCCACTGTCCCTGTGTCACCCACGAGCGGTGTCACCCACTGTCCGTGTGTCACCCACTGTCCATGTCACCCACTGTCCGTGTGTCACCTTCTGTCGGTGACACCCACTGTCCGTGTCACCCACTGTCCATGTGTCACCCACTGCCCGTTTGTCACCCACTGTCTGTGTGTCACCCAGGGCCCGTGTCACCCACTGCCCGTGTGTCACCCACTGTCACTGCCGGCACGACCTGCTGCCGCCACATCTGCCACCGCCATGTGACAGGAATAAGGACAAATGCTGTTGTTGGGACATTCCTCTGGCACCGTGCTGCTTTGTTCTGGAGTTCATACAGATGCTAGGCTGTGTCACAGAGCAATAGAATCCGGGAAAAGCTTGGATTGGAAGAGACCTTAATGATCACCCAGTTCCAAACACAAGGTCACTCAAAGTTCCATCCAACCTGGCCTTGAGCACTTTCAGGGATGGGGCATTCCCAGCTTCTCTGGGCGACCTGTTCCAGTGTCTCACCACCCTCACAGTAAAGAATTTCTTCCTAATATCTCATCTAAACCCACCCTGTTTCAGTCTAAAGCCATTCCCCTTGTCCTGTCACCACATGCCACTGTAAAAAGTCCCTCTCCAGCTGCTTTGCAGGCTCCCTTTAGGTGTAGAAAATGTTCACCAATTCCCTGCAGCCTTTTCTTCTCCATGCTGACCAATCCCAATTGTTTTAGTCTTTCCTTATAGGAGAGATACTCCAGTCCTATAATCAACTTGGTGTCCCTCCTCTGCACATTTTATATCAGTTTGCAAGTCAAATAGATCTGAGTTTGTCAAAAATGCAGTTTTATGCTGTGAACTTATTTAATTAGAAGACAATGTTTCCATGTGTGTGTCTCATTGACTCTCTCTGTAGAGCTACAGAATTACAAGATACTAAGCTGAAGGTAGATTATTAGAGATAACACATATTACTCAAACAAGCTAACAATGAGGGGGAAATTTTTTTAAGTAGAATTCTACTATTTGAAATTCTTTTTTTGTTAACATTCAGGTTTTATGGCTCCTTTTTCTGCTACTTCTTGTAGTCACAAGCTTTTCTTCTCAATCATTCTTTCTGAAATCTTCAGAGATAAGAATCTGAGATTGTCACAAGGCATTTGATTCCAAGAATTTTGCATTTCTGAAAAATACCATCAATCTTGAAATTTCCTGATAATGCTTCTAGTAAAATAGAGAACTCTCAAAGTAAAAAGAAAAAGCCTAGAGAGTTGTGGAGAATATCTGGCTCTATGCATTCAATCCAAAGGAGCGAAGTAACAAATTTTTACCATCAAAAAGAGCAATATTACTGAACACCCTTTTTTTTCTTTCCTTTTTTTCTTTCCTTTCTTTCTTTATTTTTTCTTTTTTTTTTTTTTTCCTATTTTTTCTTTCTTTTCCCTTTATCTACACAATCTGTGCTAGAGGCAACAAAGATTTCAAGACAACTCATCTGTACCTAAGTTTGTACTTTCTCTTTAGGCTTTGAGCCAACTGTTTGAAGATTTTAGATGAACAACCTTATGACCTAACATATCAGTGCTGTTGCCATTTCACTCGTGCAATCACATGCCTTTCACTTGGCTCTTTTCTCATACTGATGTAGAAATCAATTCCAAGCATAAATGAAAAGTATATGTTTCCTTGATGGGTTCTATGCTTTTTTTCATTAAAGTAATTAAAAAGATAGCTTATACAGTATACCTTACACTGTTCTAGCTAGAGGCAATTTTAGGAGAGTTTTAGGACTCAGAAAAGTTTCTACAGTCTTTTAGCCTGTGTGCTAAGCCTATCCTGAGTGCATTTCCTCTACCTCAGAACATTTTTTAGTAACTTTTGAAACACAATTGTTCCTTAAAAGCATTTGTCATATTGTTCTCAACCATCCCACAAAAGTTAATGTAAGGACAGCACTTACTACAGTGAAGCACAATTCAGTACTGAAACTGAACTCCAGATCACTTTGATGAAACAGTCTAAGGATGAAATAAAGGAGTGAAGGTTTCCAAATGTCACTGTAGAATAAACAAATGTAACCAGCACTTCCCTGTCCTGCAGAAATGAAGACAGGAGTCATTAACAGCCTTCCCAAAGCTTCAAAGTCATAAACTGAGAGAGCTGCACGTTTTACAAACCTTCCAGATCTTGCACATTCTTATGTAAAATCAAAGGTGGAACTTGCCTGTTCCTTTACAGTCTTGCTCATCCCTTGGGCTACCCTGTCCCACGATGGCCAGGGACTGTCAGCTCTCCAGGGCTCAGGCTGCCCCCAGATCATTTCCTACCCTTCTATTCCAAACACTAAGCTCAACCACCTGCTGGACAGACACAAGAGTCACCTCGACTCTCAGGCTCCTCTCTGGAGCTGAGAAGGCAGCACTGACAGGTGCCCCAGCTGTGTTTTGCATGATCCCATCCACCCAAAGGTTTGGAACACTTCAAATGATGAGCTGGTCTCAACAGTGACCCTGGTTTCCCCTTTTGATTTTTGATATTTGATTATGTGCATTATGCTGCATCACGTGTTGGTAATTATCTTTTATTGTATGCCCATCCTGCATTCCTCAATTGCTTCATTACTTTATCCAGACACTAAGTGCATAATCACATTCCAGTCATGAGGACTGCACAGTGCCTGAGCCATGTTACTGTGGGGGCTGTACCTGGGTGTCCCCCAGGCCACACACACCTGTTCACACCTGGCCACAGCTGCCCATCCACAGCTCACACAGAGCTCTCTGCTTCTGCCAGGCCTTCACTGACCTGTGAAACACTGACTTGCAAAATACCACAGCTTCCATGCTATAAATGCTATTCCTCTGATTCAGGAGGAGGATAACCTATACCATATATATATATTTAATTAAGATAATTGTCCTTTCATTTGTTTAAATACAGCAGGAGTACAGACTTCTCAGCAATGCTGCCTTTGGGCTATTTTGGGTTTTTTTATCTAAAACAGAAATGATCAAGAGGATAGGAACCTCTTACATGGAAATGGAAAAAATTCCAAAGAAGTTTTCTCTGGAAATACCCTACAAAAAGAATAAAAAAGAGACAATGTAAAAAGATGTAGATTCAGAAGAGTAGCACAGAGATGGGATTTCTGGTCAATCAAATACAACAATAAACGAACATTTGATGGGATGATGAGATACTGCAAAGCAAAAAATACATTCTAAATAAACAACATCTATAATTAAGTTGCACAACTTGGTGCCACGTGAGGTTAATAAAGGAAGAGCATTATGAAATTCTGTGTATGAAATTAAAAACTTTCTGTTCAGATTCAAATTTCTTGCAAGGAGACAGCCTGTGACAGCAACAAACATGGTTTTAATGAAAAAAATGCTTTTTTACTCAGAAAAATATCGTGTATTACCAGTTTGTGAAATTCATTCACAAGAGCAAGTAAATGCTCAGAAGAACTGAAAAAAAAATTGCTTGGGAGTATTGCATGTGTGCAGTAGGAATCATTCACAAACTAGAAGGAAAAAAACTTTATTTAAAAAATGAAGATATAAACCTTGCTCTTCAGAGAATTAGACTGATGAGGTTCTACGGAACTGAAAGGTAACTGTGCAGCCTCCAGTTTTTTTCTCTGAAGCTGGCCTTGATGTATGACATTAAATTGGGCCAGATGAGGCTTTAATGTAGCTGCCAAAGGCAGGAACTAAATATTAGGAACATATTTACCTTGGGAAAAGGAAATGGAAGCAGAGAAGAGGAGAGAAAGTGAAAGCAGACAGAATACAAGAGCAGCAATAAATGAAAGAACATAAAGAAAAATAAATAATAAAACTGACAACAAATTAACTTCAGTGTTAGACTGTTAAATGTGTCATTGGACTGCTAAAATGAGAGACATGAGGGTACACATGTCAGGCTCAAACTTTTATATTGTGATTTGTTTCTTCACAGAAATAAAGTGTTAATGGCCACTTTTGGAAACTACTAAGACATACTGAAGCACACTAAAATCCACTTGTAGATAATGTATATGCACACAAAACCATTTCCACATTTTGCCATGGCCCAGCTATTCACTTGTAGTTATTCACTACAATGTAAGAAAATATTGTAGCTTTTCTGTAAGGGAAATCTCGCCATTAAGCAAGAAAATTAAAGGAAAAGCTTCCCCAGTCAGGTTTTTAAGTGGCTAAATGGAGATTTTAAAAAAGGAATCTGGATTCTGATCACTCACAGCGAAGAAAAGCATCTCACCATAAATACAAATGAAAGAACCAGGTGTCAAGATATCATAAACAAATGGGAGGACAGAGTGAGCCATCTGCTTCATCAAAGAAGAATTTCATACCCTGCAAGTCTACAAAATATAAACACTGGGAGATAAGAGAAAAATTTTGTTTTTTCAAGGTCTCGAAGGTAGGAACTGCACCGGTTAGTGGTAGAGTTTGTGCCAACCAGATAAGGAGAAGATGAATCCAGCCAGAGCTGCTGGCTCTTCCCAGCTTGTGACCTTCAAATAGAGTGTGTTACACTGGGAACAAGAGTCAGCCCATAAGTGAGGAAAGCACGGGGTCCTCAATCCCTGCAGTCCCTCCCCAGGTGTACAGGGAGTGAGCACCCAGCACCAGCATCCCCAGAGTGCACGGGAATGCTCCCTGGAGTGGGGTTTGTTCCTGCAATTTGGGCTGGGAAAGCCAGCAGGAATGGGAAAACATCTAACACAGAGTTGCGAAAAAGGAGAGGAGTTGTGCTGAGGCTGCTGCTGGCAAACGAGCTGTGTCCAGCCACACCAGGGATGGATGGGTAGAGGCAGCACACCAGCACAGAGCACTGCTGAGCTGGTGGCTGGTGAAGGAAACCACAGAAAGAGAAGGCACCATGTGTATGTGAGGCTGTACAGCTGAAAATTGTCATAATTTGTTGCATTCGAGGTTATAGGAACCTGGTGAAAATGATAATGCAACAAAAATGATAATGCAACATAGTTCTTCCTGTAATGGAGAAGCAAAAAGAGAGCTTTATTTAAAGAAACACTACACTTATATAGAGTAGTTCTTGCAAACCAGAATAGAAAAGACTCATTGGTTGAAGAAAGCAACACCTCTTTGAAAACATGCTTTCTGCAAAACAACACATCTCTCACAAACCCTGCAGGTGTTTAATCATTGTTATAATTTCTTGTCCTTGGGCAGTCTGAGAAAGGCTGCTTCCTTGGTTCCCAATATTTTAAATAGGTATTTTACTTCAGAAAGAAATTTGGAAAAGTTGAGAAATATGTATAACTTAATAATCTTATTGATCTTTAATAATCATTGGACTCCTTTGTTGCATTAATACACCTCGTCCCACTGTGTTGTGTCATGCCTGCAGTTGGGATGTCTGCTCTCCAGCTAATTGAGCATGGTCAGCTATCTGTCAGGCTGCCCAATGTATGTTGGGTATTCCTGTGCTATAAATAGTATGAAAACCCAGAGGTAAATATGGAAAATACCACTAACTGCATTAAAGGCAGAGGATGTCAGGTGTATTAGATTAATTCCCTGTAACTATACAAAGGATTAGAAAGGAGTTGGTCAGTGGAGTTCCTCGACAAGTGATTGAATGCAGGGCCAGACAAAGCTAACAGTGCTTATATTTAACTTACTAATGCTTACTTGCTAATGCGACATCGTGTGCACTGCAGGTGACCCCAAGCAATTTAATCAGAATTTAAGCTCTCTTTTAAGGATAAAAGGGAAAATCCAGCCCTCACAGTTGTGAAAATGGCTCTCTGAATGTGAACTACTGTAGTTATATCAAAAATCTGCTCAGTTCCACTGTCACCTAGCAATAAAAAAAATACAAAGAAACAACAAAAAAACTATCCTCTTACTTGTTTCTATAATTTTCTAGATAAATTTCCACACTCATTGTCACTACACTGTTGCCAGCTGGGCAGACACATGACATTATATTGAGAGGATGTTCTATTTGCTGGGGATGTCAAATGAAACAGTTCAAACATGCCATAAGGACAAGATCATGAACTCTCTTAATAGTGCTCTAGCAAACAGACCATACAAACACTGGGTAAGGAGTTACTACATAGTGATTAACCAAAAGCTGGTTTTCACTGCTCTCCATTAAGAACAGGAAATAGCATCATAAGCATTTTCTTCAACTGTGCACCAAAGAGGGAAACAATTTCTCTAGGAATAAGTAAGATTTTTGGAAGCTAAACAGGAAAAAAAAGCCAAAAAACAGAAACAAACAAAAAAAAAAAAAAAACACACTACCTTTAAAAAGTACATTAATCTGCCTAAACACAGTGACATTTCAATTTTTTGCATTTCCAGGATTACCATATGAAGCTGTAATATATATCAAAGGCCTTGTATGAGATTCATGTGCTTCTGGGATGCAACAGTACACTAGGGAAGAATTCCTACTGCATCCAAAATTAAACCAAACCTATGTTTAAGTAACTGAATTTGTCCTCAGCTTAGATTGTATCTGTGATCTGATGTGGGTAATTCAGTCCTGCTCACCTCTGAGTGTTCTAATTCAGGGCTACCCTTTTGCAGCAGAAGGTACTTGCTGTCCCAAGGGGGAGCTCACCCTTACTTCTGTAAAAGGTATTATAATATTAATGTCTTTTCTGTGTATATGCAATCTAACACCATAAAGCTCTTACAGTCAAGGGTCTTTAAAAGGAATAGAAACATTCTGTATTTTTCCATCCAGGGTATAGTTCTTTGCGTTTACCAACACTGATGTCAATTTACCATCTTTTTGCTGTTTCTCTAGTTGGTTTAAATCTTAGTCAATTTCCCTTACAGGTTTTTTCTTAGCAGTTAATCTACATAAGTAACTTTGTCTTCCAAGTCCTCTCTCTCCTGTTTCTCTTCTTTCCAGATTACAAACAAAAACATGAAACAGCAGATGAGTTTTCTCAGCATTCTGCTGTTAATTTTACCATGATGGGAGTTGGTTTTTCATTGCTGTCTTTGGTTGTTTTCAACTGGCCAATATAACTGTTGGGTGCATTACAAAATACAGGAAATCCTGATGTAGAAAATTCACCTAAAGCAACCTAATAATGGACAGGATGGTTTCTGAACGTTTGTATTTCCATTTCAGACACTGCTGGACTTAATGAGCCATTCTTGGTACCCCCCAATCCCACAGAAAAGACCCAGAGAAGCAGGTGGGGAGCAGAGCAGGCTTTGCATCCAGCTCCCTCCTTGCTGTCCCAGGGCTGTGAAGCAGGAGCTGCAGTTCCAGCACCCCAGCCCTGCTGCCAGTGCTCTGTGCCTCGTCCCTCCGTGCAGCTGCTCAGACCATGGGGCTCTCCAGCACTGATCCCAGCCCAATCTTCTTCCTCACCTACTTTCCTTCTTGAAAAAGGAGAGTATAACCTCAACAAATTTATTTCTGAATTGCCCTCCTCTACCCTTCAGCCAAAATGCAGCCCTGCAACTGACTATCCTCCAACCCTGGGATTATGGACAGGAGTTAAAAGTTTCTTTTAGTAGTTTTTTTCGTAGTTGTCCCTTTGTTCCCCATTGTGTCCCAACGTGGCTGACCAGGAGGTGCCTGCAGGGACAGCAGGGAGCTTACTGCTGAAGTAGAAACAATTCCATTGAAGTCTTCAATTCCATTTCCATTCAACCACTATAGCTGACTAAACTAACCCAATACCAAGACTTCATAGACATATTTTTTATTTCTTAATGCCAAAAGCACTGGACTATTGCTCTGTCTGGCAACTAGTGGCTTTACTTAGGTTTAATTCACTAGCAATTGGAAAGCTGGCAGCCATCTCACTGTGACTGGTTCCAAGGGACTATTTAAATACAGGAAAGTACTAAGGAATTTGAGAACCTAGATTTTACTTTTCTAAAATAACCACTTAAGTCAGACTCATAAAAAATTTTCTATAGTCAACGTAATTTTTTCTAAAGTATGAATCATCAAGTTAAAATAATGCTAACTGAAACATTCAATGATTATAGTTGTCTCTCATTTCAATATGTACATCAAGTTAATTAATTCTAGGGGTAATACTTTCATTCATTATCTTGGTATGACTATCAACTTGTAATGAGTTTTTAAATGGTGTCAACTGAATCTGAAAATATGACCACATTACACTGTGACACATGAATTTTTTGTGTACTATTGCACTGATCTCCAGGCATGATGCAAGTAGAAGCAGAAGGGAAAATGGTTTGTTTCATTTCAATTTCATTCAAATTGCTACATAACTCAAAAGGGATTTAGAATTGTTCCTTTTTTCCAAGCTTAAAGCCAAACATTTAATGTATAATCTTGTACTATGAAGCAGACCACATGTAGAATCCTGCTCTTGTGTTTGGTTGTTTAATGCTTCACAGAGACTGGGGGACAGAACTGCCACTTCTGAACTTTCAGACTACTGAGAAAAATGTGCACAGTTTCACTGAATACTCAGATAGTTTGAATGTCTGATTCAAAACAATGAGTAGAAGGCAAAGAAGTTAAGAGTAAAAAAACACTAGAAGACATGAAAAAAAAAAAAAGGTTTTAGTCCACAAAGAGATATTACTCACTGAGCAATGTGGTGTTGGAAATCTCTTACAATGGCAAAAAAATTAGATTTTTATGGTATCAGCAATTTTAAAGAGTAGATAGTATAATTCTGTGAAGAAAAAAGTTTGAGCTTGTTGTATGCATATGTATGTGCTTCAGTCTTAAAATTCACTGACTGCACAAAGATCCTGAAAGCAACAAGTAGCAACACTAGGAAAAAAGCCTTTCATCTGTAAATTTAAGGAATTCCTAGATTAAAATCCTCTTGGTGTTATGAAAATTTACTGTCTGAAATAATCAACTTATCAATAATTGTCACTACAGACAGTTGATCAAATCCTGCTGATTCCAGACCCTGCCACTGAACAAAGTTTTCAAATCCAAGTGCAAATTTCACCCAGGATCTTTTAAACACCCGCTCTGACAGAGTGGCAAGTGGGAGTTTGTGCTTGCTGTTTTGTCTGTCCTGCTTTGCTTTGTTTTGCAGGTTCAGAAGCCATGCTGATATTACAAAAGGACTGTAAATCTCCTCTTAAAATCTGATTGACATTGCTGGAATGAGGAATTTCTTCTGACTGGTGAGAGGTAATTGGGTATATTCCAGTAGTTTGCATTCAGATACAAGGAAAAAAGGAGATTAGTAGATTAACCTCCATCATCTGGGAGATGACATTTCTTGCTGTGTTTGAAGTATTTTGTGAAGGAAAGATGGCACTGATTTTGAAGTTTATATTAATCAAATCTCTTTGATTTTGTTTGATGCAGCAGCTGCAGTGACACACCCTCACTCTTTGAAAGCCTTGAGCTGCAAGGGCCAGGATTTAGAAAAGACCAGCTACAGCTCAGAAGTGTCACCTTCAGCCTCCAGGGGGAAGGAAAGCACTTGTCTAATTTCTCCTCTTATCTTCTTAAATTTGCTTTAGAATTGGAAGCAAAGATGGGTGATTATATCCTGATACAAAGCTCTGACTGAGAATAGGTTTCTGCACCAAAGCAAGTTTTAAAATTAACAGAAGATGGTTTAATGGCAAAAATATGATTTTTTTTCTTTCTTTTTCTACATTCCTTTTTTTCTTTTTTCCTTCCTTCCTTCATTTCTTGTTTTCCTAGCTTCTTTCCTCTTCTTTCTTTCTTTCCTTCTTTGTTACTTTCTTTCTTTCCTTCTTTCGAGAGGTTGTAGATGCTAACCTCCTGTTAGCAAGGTCTTCCTGACCTGGATTTGCAACAGTGAAATTTTACAAGTAAAGTGGCTACAGTTACACAGATTTATTTTATGATTTCAGTTTATCATTTTGAAGTGCTATTGGGCTAAAACCCTGCAAGGATTTCCAGGTGTTTCATCTGCTTCAGTCATACAGATACTTTGGTCTGTGTTTGCTTTTGTGTTTGTGAGTAGTCCTGAGGTGAGCTGAGAGCTCTGAGTCTGAATTAGAGCATCAACCCTGTGTGAACAATTAAGCAAAACTGTCACATCCTGACACTCCATAAAGGGCAAAGATTTCTTCTCTTCAAGCAGGTGCCTAAACTATTTTCATTTGTATGAAAAACCTTTTCCAACACTTGGATTCACTGCAAACCCTTTCTGTGTACCCTGTTGAGAGATACAAGCTGATCTGACCACTAAAACATTCCCTAGAGAGGAAGAATGCTGAAGACACTTCTCCTCACCCCACAGCCACAGTCCTGCCTGCTGGGAGGGGTGCACAGCACTGCAGGTTTCACCTCACCATGCCCAAAGCAGCTGTTTGTGCATATCAGCCACCCTTCCATCCCTCCATCCATCCATCCATCCATCCATCCATCCATCCATCCATCCATCCCTCCATCCCTCCATCCCTCCATCCCTCCATCCATTCCCAAATGCAGAGCCAGAGGCCACTTCCATGTGGGACCAGCATGGTCCCACGTGTCTCATCCCAGCTGGACTGCTGCCTTTGCTTGGGGGAAATCTTCAGCACACTTTCCAGCCACACTAAAGGTAGGAGTGGTGGCTCTCCATGTTTGTGACAACCCTTATGTTTAAGACTATTATAGGAGGACCAGGAGTGGGATTTGAGTGAAGCCTGGAATTCAGCCAGCCCTGAAGAGATAACTCTGAGTGAATCTGGTGTCTTCATTATAGTTTCTCTAAAAAAAATCAAAGCCCAGAAAAGGATAAGTTTTTACCTGTTGTTATTTGCTTTGGCAGTGACTAAAGAGGATAAGGCAACTACCTGCTGACAGGCCTTGACTGCATTTAATTGCTGAAAATCAGACTGTGAGTGACTTGAAGTGATAGGCAAGTACTTAATGAAACTATCCAGATCAGTAACTTTTCCAGTGAGAGCAAACCAAGGAGGCCAACCAAACATTTATTGAAGCAACCTATCAAAATGTATTTAATCATGATTTTAACTGCTCTATTCCCAAAGAATTACTTATTATCTTAAAAGCTGCTGAGTTTTTTCTGTCTCTCTTCTGAGAAGCCATCACCCCAAGGAAATCTTCTATTTCCACTTGTTTCACTCCTCATCCACCAGTCAATCACAATCTGCCATACAAGACACCAAATACTAACTGAAAGGAGTAATATTACTGTAAATGGCTAGAAGGCACTACCAATACAAATATCAAGTTCTGTTTAACTAGTATATAACAGCTAAATGTTGGGAGAAATCCTGGAAATTTGGGACTCAAATTCAGCACTCATAAGGCTGCTCTCTGACTTAAACAATTTATCAGAAGAGATTCTGGTTGCAGACATAGGTACTGGATCTACTTTTGAAGTAAATGTAAACATTACTCATTTTTTCATTTCACAAAGAGATTGAGGCTTAGGTACTGTATTTTAGCAGTGATTGGTAGCTATTATGTCAGAATATATCTCAGTCTTTTTTCTATAGTGTCACCAGAAGGGATTTTTGACTTAGGTATTATTTAACACCATTTTCAAGAGGAATGAAATTACCTAAGGCACAAACTCTGCATCAGACACAGATAAACACAGTCCAAACTCCTATAAGATTTACTTGGGAATTAACAATTGCAGTTGGATGCCAGCTCAGTCCTGAGTTTTTACAGGACTGCAGAAGTTTTCCAGCCAGCTGGAAAGAGAAATTGCTTTTCCTGAAGCCTTGCATCTTTAAACAGAGCACTGGCTCCTTTACCTCCTCTAGCTGAAATACTGCCAAAACCTGAATTCTCTCCACTTCTTTCATTTACACTACTCCTCTCCCTGGCAAATAAGGAAGTAGGAAAGGATTAGTAAAACATCTTCAGCAACACAGAAGAACAGGCAGCATTTCCCCTCATAAAAACCCAGGCCAGAGGATGATACAGCATCTTTTTGACACATTATAAAATTTTATGGTTTTACTTACCCAGGCTCTTACTACTGCATGCCCTGACTTGTCAGCATGTCTGGGACAGAGCAGATACCTTTGCACTGTCCCCAGTGTCACATGCAGCCCCTGGGAGACCAGCTCTGCTCCTCAGCTCTGCCAGATGTGGCACAGTACAAGCAGCATCCACTTACAGGGTGAAGAACAAGCAGGAAATATTGGTGAAGATGGCCATAGTTCTACTGAAATTTGACAGCTTTACTATCTTTCTGTCACTTAAGCTTTTGGCCTAAGATCAAAAGAGAAGGCAAAAAAAAAGGAGCAGCAATAAGAAAAATAGTCACATGAATTACCAGGACCAGATCAGGTTTGTCTGAGTAAACACTGGCCATTAAAAACAGGCTAAGGATTAAATCTAGGTTTTCCAAAAGCAGAGGGGTACACTGAGTACATATACCACTTTCCATTGAATCATAGAATCATTCAGGTGGGAAAGACTCCTGAGATCAAGTCCAGCCATTAACCTAACACTCCCATATTCATCACTAAACCATGCTCTAAGTGCCACATCCACACTTCTTAACACGTCTTTTAGATCCCTCCAGGGATAGTCATTTACCACTCCCTGGGCAGCCCATTCCAGGAATGGATAGCCCTTTCAGTGAACAAATTTTTCCAAATATCCAATCTAAACATCCTCTGGAAAAACTTGAGGCCACTTCCTCTTGTCCCATCATTTGTTACCTGGAAAAAGAGGCTGACCCCTACCTGGCTACAATCTTCTTTCAGGCAGTTGTAGAGAGCAGTAAGGTGCCCCCTGAGCTCCTTTTCTCCAGGCTAAACATCCCCATCTTCCCCAGCTGCTCCTCATCAGGTTTGTGCTCCAGACCCTTCCCCAGCTCCACTGCCCTTCCCTGGACTCTCTCCAGCATCTCAATGTCCTTGCAGTGAGGAGCCCAGAGCTGAACCCAGGATTTGAGGTGTGGCCTCACCAGTGCCCAGTGAATGATCACTGCCCTGGTCCTGCCGGCCACACTGTTCTTGGTGCAGTATGTATTTATTTACAGCAATGCAGTTTTACCTTGGCAGTTAGATGTAAAAGGTGGCCCCTCCAGCTCTGAGCTCTGCTGCAGCTCTGCTCTCTGCCCACAGGTGCAGTGAGACCCCCCAGCTGGACCCCCATGCCTGGGCCAGCTTTAGCCCTCACTGGCTGTTTGCATGTTGCCTCTTGCTGTGTCTGACCACTTTACTTCTTCAAGTGTTCTTGTACATTTTTAAGAACTTCTGTATTAAGATTATTTTCTTTTTGCTGTAAGATTATACTAATTATATGTGTCTTCCATGTGATATTCATTTAAAACTAATTTGCTTTATTGGCTGTACTCTCTTGTTAATTCTCCTGGTAAAGTTCTCTCAAAATCAGTCCTTTGGAATACTCTGGGGTTTTTCTCCTGGAACTCATTCCACAAACCTTTTTGATTAGCAGTTCATAATGGGGACCAACAGTAGGAAGGTATGGAAAGAATAAAGGAGATTTACAGGATAAGCTGATCGTTCTGCCTGAGTGAAGGTGGTCTTGGCACTTTCTATTACAAGATCCTGTTTTCACTTGAACTTCCAGGCTACAATTTTCATTCAGAGTGTTTGCCTCCACTTGACTTACTTGAAAACTTCAGGGAAAAGAGCTCAGCCGTATTCAAAGAAAGTGAAGGAGAAAACTGATCCAAAAATCTGGATCTGCTTTGGAAGAGCCTTTGTAGTTCTGGGTAGAGAACCAGAAACTTGTGCAGGCAGTTATCTAAGTGTCCTGGCTTTGTCTCTTGCTATTCTGGGAAGGGGCAGAAGCGAGGACAGCACTGGAATTGTGTACCTCAAAATAAAAACCTGAAGTTCATAATTTGTTAGAAATAATAACTAAATTCTAAATTCTGTATTTGCGGTAAAGATTGGTTTTGAGAATGGGCCCAGGACAGAGTTCTGCTTTGGGAGGGAGACAAGAGACACTGGAGCCTGGCAGTGACAGAGTGCAGGGACTCACACGGGGAGCAGGATGATGGGGCTGGAGCCAGGAGCTGGGCAGGAGCAGCAGCCCCAGGCTGGGCTATGGCTCACAGGCAGCGGCAGCTCTGACCAGCTCAGCAAGATGCCCGGATAAAGAGCCCTAGAGAGGACTTTAGTGAAGTGGAATAAGTGTGAAATAGGTGTGAGGCAAAAGGCTGAAGGAAGCCAAGCCCAAGAAGAGGGCTCCAGGGAGCTGCAGGGCAATTTGGGCTGCCATTCCCACTCCTGCAGCTCTGGAAGCCCCTGGGACAGGACGACAGCCCCAGGGCAAGGGAATCAGAACCGCTGTAAGCAGTTATTCCGTTACACGCAGCAGCGAGCTGGGCGGTAAATCCACAGCTTCTGACCCCGCTGGTGAGCTGCAAGAAGAGAGAATTGGGGCTGTGGTTAAGACAGTTGAGCGTTGCCTTTCAATTCCAGCCCCACTTCTGCCACAGGCTGCTCTGGGAGCTCGCCTGAAGCACAGGGTTCACACACTGTCACCAACTGTAGGTTCCTCTTTTCTGGCAAACCGAGCCCAGCCCTGGGCTGGGGAACTTGCAAGGGTCCTGAACTCTCCACCTTCAGCCATGGTCAATCAGAGTCCGTGTCTGAACATAAAAATGTGTCTGTTCTCTGGATTCTCTGAAAGATCATGTCCTGGAATCTCATAAAGGTCCCTTTAGTTTCTATAATAATGTTCCTGAGCTCCAGCTCCCCAACACTGAGGCACTATTATTATTATTATTATTATTATTATTATTATTATTATTATATCATACATGTGTGTGGTGTAAAGACAAATCATTTTTATAAAACACTGACCCTGTGATAGAGTGTCTTAGCAAAGACCTGGACACTATCTTTTTATTCAGATGTCTTTGAATGCACTAACTTATCTATAGCAAGGAGTGAGTGATGAGAAATTAAAGTATATCTTCAGTCTTCATTCTCTGAGTAAAAGCTCTTCTTTCTGCTGGGAAACAAATTAGGTTTTTAGATTTTAAAAGATAATGACACAGAACAGGGGCACTGAATCAATGTCCTCTGTAATTCTGCTACATCTCTGTCTCACTTTAAGTCTTTGCTGAAGCAGGAGGCAGTTCTGTTTTTCCAGGAAGCATTAAATTCCAAAGCAGTTGCATGTCAAACTGGCAAACAGGTGTTACTAGTATACAGTTCATTTCAGAGAGATTGCCATTGGTTACATGGAATAAATACATGCATGTCAAATACTAGAAACCATAGACATATACTGGATACACAAATGGTGTGAAAATAAAATCGTAAAATTGTAAAATGTTATATGCTTTTTGCAAATTGTAAAAGGGTAGATCCTCTCCCTTCCCCTGCCCTTTCCTCTTCCTCTTCCCTTCCCCTTCCCTTTCCTCTTTCCTTTCCCTCTTTCCTTCCCCTTCCCTTTCCTCTTTCCTTTCCTTTCCTTTCCCTTCCCTCTTTCCTTTCCTTTCTCTCTTTCCTTTCCTTTCCCTCTTTCCTTCCCCTTCCCCTCCCTTTCCCCTTCCCTTCCCTTCCCTTCCCTTCCCTTCCCTTCCCTTCCCTTCCCTTCCCTTCCCTTCCCTTCCCTTCCCTTCCCTTCCCTTCCCTTCCCTTCCCTTCCCTTCCCTTCCCTTCCCTTCCCTTCCCTTCCCTTCCCTTCCCTTCCCTTCCCTTCCCTTCCCTTCCCTTCCCTTCCCTTCCCTTCCCTTCCCTTCCCTTCCCTTCCCTTCCCTTCCCTTCCCTTCCCTTCCCTTCCCTTCCCTTCCCTTCCCTTCCCTTCTCATTAGGTATCTACCCTAAATAGCAAGAGTTAAATGAATCCTTTCTATTTCCACACTTCACTGCTTAGAGAAGCACCTACAAAATGCAGCAGCACTCACTTAAATATACGAGAAGCACAGTCTTTATTCTCAAATTGATATGCATTGCATGCTGAAGCACACAGCTAAGATTTAAAAAAATCCTCTAAAATTAAAAAAAATCAGTACCTTGCCAGCAAACAACAAATTTTTACTCCTTCACTGTTAGCAGGGCCAGTCTTTGGATTAGCACTGACTCGTCTTCAGTTGCTGGAAAAAACAGATGTGGTTCAAAGAAGCCTTTCAAAGTGGTGGAGGCGTTGGCACCTGGCCAGACCAGCCTCCAGCCTGCATCAATCAGCCCAGGGTTTTCCAGCCGCATCCTCCCTGTTCCCGCTGCTCCAGGCAGCACAGAGAGGGATGCTCGGGGAGCAGCACAGAGAGGGATGCTCGGGGAGCAGCACAGAGAGGGATGCTCGGGGAGCAGCACAGAGAGGGGTGTTTGGGGAGCGGCACAGAGAGGGGTGTTTGGGGAGCAGCACAGAGAGGGATGCTCGGGGAGCAGCACAGAGAGGTATGCTCGGGGAGCAGCACAGAGAGGGGTGTTTGGGGAGCAGCACAGAGAGGGATATTTAGGGAGCAGCACTAGGAGCGGGATGCTCAGGGAGCAGCACACAGAGATGGATGCTCGGGGGGCAGCACACTGAGAGGGATGTTTGGGGAGCAGCACAATGAGACGGATGCTCTGGGAGCAGCACACAGGAGCTGGGCGTGCGGGGCTGCTCAGCCCTGTGCCCAGCGTATGCCTCCTGCCCCTGTCCCTGTCCCTGTCCCTGTCCCTGCCCCGTCCCTGTTCCCGTTCCTGTTCCCGTTCCTGTCCCTGCCCCTATCCCTGTCCCTGTCCCTGTCCCTGTTCCCGTTCCCGTTCCCGTTCCTGTCCCTGTCCCTGCCCCTGTCCCTATCCCTGTTCCCGTTCCTGTCCCTATCCCTGTCCCTGTCCCTGTCCCTGTTCCCGTTCCTGTCCCTATCCCTAGCCCTGTTCCCGTTCCCGTCCCTGCCCCTGGCGCTGGGAACGCTTCGCGCCGAGCCAGGGGCTGCGAAAGGCGGGGGCGTGGGGAACGTGGCTTCACGGAGTTTCAAAACTTTAAATCTTAACAGTATTCCTTACACCTGGTGGGTTTTAAATCAGAAAGAGGAAAAAAGAAAGGGGGGGGGGGAAAGAAAGGAAAAGGGAAAAAAAAAAAAAAAAAAGATTTATTGTATTAATATGTTCTAGTCCTTGAAAGTCAGAGGAAGCGTTGCTGCCTATGGATAATGCACTGGGTTTAACCCCTGAGATCCAGCTTTTAATACTCACTTTGCTACGGAGGGCCATGGTCAATCAGTCCTGGGAGTGTTGACCAGCAGTCAGACAACTTATTTACAGCAGTAAGTCAGCTGTTGGGTCAAGTGAGAATGTCAGAAATATACAGCTTTATGTTATGTATACATAAGTGTATCTATAAATCAGGCATATCTGGCCCAGTCTTTGCATACATTTCCCATCATTCTATCCTGTTTTAAGTAATCTAACTCCTTCGAAGTGGAGTGACTTTACCTCCCCATCCAGAGGAGCTGAATCATATATGAAAATGAAGGAGAAACTTTCTCTGTACAATACCCCTACAAAGTATTCAGTGTTTACTGTTCTCCTTAAAAGAAAAATTGAATAGGGGTCTTGAATAAAATTCTTCTTAATTAAAATCATGGCAGATTTTCCCCTTTTATTTGAGTAAAATCAGATTTTCATATGCTATCATTTCCCAATTTAAAATTCAAATAACAACAACATAAAATGCCTCATTGGACTAGAATATGATCATTGCATTTCCTCTTTCTGTAAATACCAATAAAGTTATTCCTCAGCCTGTTGGTGGCAATTGCTACAGTTTTCTCCTGCCAAGACTTACACAGAGCAAAAGTACTCCCAGGATTTGGCAAAAGAAGCATTTGGTCCAAGTCCAGGTTATCACCACATAGAGAAATCCTGAAGACTTTTTTCAGTTCTTATGTGGTCCTTTGGTAAAATTGCACAACAAAACATTCAATGGAAGCAAGGGAAGTGGGAGGCTTACTATTTTTTTATGAAGTTAATATGCTTCCTTCTTACTGCTCATACTCTTTAAACAGCTCTCAAAGCAAAGACAGCATATGAAATTATTCAATAGGAACAAACAGGGTTTCTTGCTCCTCTTGCAACACACTGGTTGTTAATAGCTTGGATCATTGCAGGCCAAATTTAACAAATTAGCAGTGCCTGAAAAACAAAGTATTATATTTCCAGTATTAGTCATTTTCTCTGATTGATCTTCTATGACTGCAACAGAGCAGCCTTATGTAGGAAGCAGAGTAGACATTTATCAGTAGCCCAATCATGGTGACTAAAAAAACCTTACATATAAAAGAAAATAATGCTAATTTTTGCATTTTCTGCAGAATTATGTGCCATTTTCAATTAAGTTTCAAGTCAAGTTGGAGACAGCATTCATATGAATGCACCCTAGCAGAAAATAACCTTGTTTTTAGCAAAAAACATGTGAACTATTTCGCCAGTCATACTGTGTTCATAAAAGTGTTAATTGGGCTTTGAAGTTGGTTCTATTATAAAGCACAATAGTATGAGAAGCAAACACTCAGCTGAGACAAGGCATTTGTTTTTTTATCCCTTTTCTTCTTCCCACAAATATCTTTTTCAGGGTGGACTCTGTACATCCATTCTCCCAAAACAAGATTTCCTGTCACACAGCTGTGTTCACTAGAGCCATCAAAGGAGTTAATAGATTATTAATAGCAGTTAAAGGTTATTACTTGCAATACCCTATCCCAGAAAGAAATCCCAGAAGGAATATGAGTCCCCATTGGATGTATTTCATATAAATATCTTGAAGAGCTGCAGTTTTGCCTTATTCTGCAAGACCCACCAGACTACTCCTTTCCAAGAGAGACTTCTAAAACAATAGCAAGCTTGCTTTTCTGTGCTTAGTGATAAATCTGGGAAGTAAGAATGCACTGTGCATATTGAACAGATCCTTAAGGCATACAAAAGACTTATATCCAATCCAGCTCTTAAATATTCAAGAGTCACTCTAGATTTTCAGGAAATATGAGTAAAGAATACAGACGGCAGGAGAATTTGGGTTTAACCCTTTCCTGAATGGTGTTTTGCCACGAACCTCCTCACTGCTTTAAAAATTCTGCACATCTGCACTGCCACAAACTCTCAGTCCACAGGGCTCTGTGCTTGGGAAGAGCTGCATTCCTGCAAAAGCCCTTGCAAAATCCATGCCAATAGTCGTTCATCATTTGCATTCACCACCTCAATTAAATACTTACTTGGGTGCATGTTCACTGTTCATAGTGTTACGTTTTACTGTGAAGTTGGGTCTTGGAGCAGTAGTTTTTTGTTGAGTCTGAATTTGTTTCAGGATAGGGCTCAAATGGAAGTTCAGTAATACAGATACAGTTATTCTGAAGCCCTAATAATTCATCCCACTTTCTCACAGTGCACACATGTCTCTGGAGTGCTGGGTTAGACACTGATACCAACCCACTGCTTCAGGTAAAACAAAAATCTCATTTCCAAAAAAAACCAGAGGACTAAGCAGCCAAAATTACTTAAAAATATACTCCCGGGTAAAACAGTTCATATGTTTCTATGAATCATTGGCTGTATTTCTTTTTAATGTACAGAAATTTGTTCCCCTACAGAGATTCTATTCCTAGGGCTGTTTTATTGTAAGAATTCAACTTATAACAAAAGTAAACGCATATCCTTTCTCACATATTCATTTAATTTTCCCCAGATGAGGCTTTTAAACATACTATAGTCAACAAAAGTTCAAGTTCTTAGATATTTACTTGTTTCCACATTACATGGTAACGTGATTAAAATGTAAAAGTCCAGAAAACCTTCTGCTTTGTCTCTGATGTCTCTTACCCTTTACTTGATGCTGGTTTGTAGCACAAGGCATGAAATGAAGATGGGAAATAGTGCATCCTTATGCTGCTGTTAACCTGAAATAATAATTAGTAAGTTAATATCAAAGGTGATTCAATTTTAAACCTGTGCAGTGACTACATAAACCAGTGAGGATCGCTTACTGCAAAGTAATAAATGATGAGTTGATGTACTAATTATTCTAATGCCATTGGAACAAAACACTGGAGCATAGCTATGTGCTAAGGGTGGACATATTCTTTGCTTCAGAAGGCTTTACTTAGTTCCTGAACTAGTTCTACATTCAAGCTTTTATCATTAACTTTCAGTATTCCAGGGAATTCTGCCAATGACCAATTCGGGTTTGTTAAATTACAGTACTCACTTGTACACAAGTAAAAAAAAGGTCATAGAAGCTTTTAGTTGGTTTTTTGCAGCATCCTGCAGAAACCCAATGTGAATGGTGATAAGCAATGCAAGTGATATTAATTCAGAGTTTCCCCTTTAAAAAAGGAAACGGGTCAAAGGATATACCCTCTAGGGTATGCGCTGGGATTACACACCTGTGATTAATCTAACAAACTGCTGGAGATGTGATTGTTTCTTCATAGAACTGCAGCTGAAACAACAGTTCCTTGGCAGTAAAATAAATGTAACCCCTTGTGGTGCCCCTAGACATACAAGATAATTACAACAAAGTACCTTCATAGGAAGTTAGGACACTCCTGCTGCATCATTAAAATAAACGGACCTGCGATAACTGATGCAGCCTTGGAAGTGCCACAGAGGAGCATGGTACTCAAGAGATGAAAGAGATCTGATCTCCTCCCAGAACATGCATGTGACTTCCATTAACTGTAGTGGAAGCTGAGATTTCTAGTCCAAATCTAACAGGAATAAGAGACAGGTTTTTATCCCTGTGAAGTCAGCTGCAGTTTTGCCATGGAGTTCAGTGGGGCAAGACTTCTAAAGTAAAACTTAATTATCCCAAGGCTTTCCAGGGCCACTCTGTTCCTCACAGTGGAGTCTGGTGCAGAGAGATTTAAGCTCACTTCAACCCAGCATCTCCCAAGCAGTTCTCCAGGCCAGGCACTGCCTGGGAGGAGGCAGCCCTTGTCACACTAACACCCTCCTGCTGCAGCCCAAACCCACACAGCCTGTGCCGGACCAGCAGCAGCCTGAGGACCACCCAGCCACCAGATGCACTCCCCAGGGGATTCCCCAACATTAGATAAAGTCAAAACACCTTAAAGAAGAAATAGTATTTTAATTATGCTATTATATCAATTAAAGAATGTTAGTGTATATTAATACCAAATAAACACAAGGTTAAAATTTTCACAGCTTGGGTGATGACTTGCAGGGCAAAGTCAGTGGAAGGAAGAAATGGTTCCCAATGACTTAGGGTGTTCAGCACACATGCAATATATCCATTTTCTTTACAAACATCACTACAATAGTGTTTCAACAACTTTCTTCAGGTAGTAACTTCCAAGTTCCCCCACAATCGAACACCTCTACAATTCAGAATGCAGTTGTTATAGATATTCAGTTGTTTATTTCAGCAGATTTTCATAACTATACTTCACAGTAATGCTCAAATTTCTCCACTTCCTCAGCACACATACCCAGTTACTCGTGGATGAATCATTCCAATGAAGAGTTTTCTAAAGCCCTGTCTTAAAGACTTGCTCCTCACTCACCAGGGTATTTGAAGTCAACATACACACAACTCTATATCCAAAACATGGCAAAGTCACAAGGACTGGTAACAGGCTGTGGTGCAATCTTGCTGGAGTACCAGATACTCACATATGACAGTCAGGGTCTTTAGGAGAGCTAATTTATGCTATGTTTATGATCATCTAGTGGGAAATAAAATACATTGAGGGCTGCTTTCCTTTGTTATTGTTTTCTGGACTTTATATTTTAAGCCCAGCAATGTCCATTTATTTGATTCCTACTTATTCATCCTTTTCAGCTGAGTAGTGTGCAGATAATGTTGTAAATCTAAAGGAAAATTCTAACCTTCAGAGCAGACAATTTTTTTCTCTAGAAACAGGAAAAGGCAATGTAGCATTATATATGTGAAAGTTGTCTTCACCACTTCAAGAATGAAAAATGTGATTTTTATTTTTTTTTAAAGGTAAAACTGTACAGGCATAAATTCTGCACGGGTAAATGTTTATGTAGGAAAGTTTACCATGTTACAGAATCCTGTTCTAAAACAACTAGGGCAGTATGACTCTTTAATGTAACTTCTGGCACAGTAAATTTGTCAGTATAAATGGGGCCCTGAGCTGAGCAAACACACCAAGTTGTCTGTCTTGTGCCAATGGAAAAAGGGTCTAACAGCCAGGATACAAGGAAACAAGTGCCAGGTTCCAACTTATTTAGAAACACAATGAGAGCATGTGGGCTTAGCTCTTAGGGCAAGACTAAAGGGACGTTCCAGGAATATCTCCCCCTTCCAGTCCCACTAACTGATTGTACCTCTTGGCTGAGAGCAGATTCCATCCACCCTGACGTGAATCAAATGTGGATAAGAAGCAAAAGGCAGATAAAAGAGCAGCTTTGTTCTTAGATGTTCTTCTACTCTACCACTAAAAAAACACATGTTGTCTAAATACTGCCCTACTGCAAAACTGGCAAAAAAAACCCCAGAATTTGAGACTGGTTAGAAGGTTAATAGCTGAAGAAAACCTTATCATGAGATTCAATCTTTTTTTCAATGCATATCACATACATGAAGAAAATAAGCACTAAAAAATCAGAAGTCTCCTAAAAGAATTAAGTAACTGAAAATAATTTTTAAAACCCCAATGTCATTAGGAACTGCTGCTTTATATGAGATTTTAGGTAGTATAAATGAAAACAACACTTTATGAAGTCCAGTGTTGCACTGAAAATTCTGAACTTACAGATGAGCTTGGAGAAAGACAATTCTACATTTTCATGCCAGTAATTCATTTCGCATACATCTCTATTTTTCTTTCAATTTGATAATCATTCCTGTCACGATCCTCATATTGATATTCAATACAATCATTCCTTGCAAAACCGGTTAACTGACTACATGATTATCATATTATCTCAGTGAACTCTTCTTTTGAAATAAATGCCAATTAACCTAAGGTAACATGATGCATAAATGAAATATTCTTCACATTCTTCATAAAAAAATAATTCCCATGTAACACCATTTTTAAAATTCAGCAAATTCCCTGTTTACAGTAATTATCTTTAAATATAAAACTATTTTTATTTACTAATGTGCAAGAATGAGTCCATATGAAAGTTGATGTATTTTATTTTAATCACATCAGCCAAAGCTTTCTTCACCATTTCTGTCTAAAGACTTGCTGCCCAGTTGCTATTGCTGTGTGAAATACCCTTCCTCACCAGGCTGTATAGATTAACAGGAACCTACAAGCTGTATTTTATAGCTGTGCTTTCAGTAAATACCTTACAGATGTTTTCAGCTAGAGACTATCTTCTGTCTTTCTGAGTCTTCCTCTTTTTAAAGATTTGTTTCTAAGAGTGTCTTCATAATTCAAAGTTCCCAACAGAAAATTGGTTATGAGCTTCTCTGCAGCTCTCTGGTCTTCAGCCCAGACTGAGCACAGTCTGAGCTGCCCTCCAGGAGTCCCTCCTTTCATGAGTTCTATTTCTTGATTTGTAAAAAAAAGTAAAGTTTCTGGCCCACATCTTCACTTCTGATACTTCCTATCAGTTCTCAGGGTTGGACTCTGCTTTTAGCAAACATCACACATCTGGGGCTGAGGCACAGCCAGATGAGGCTCTCACTATCCCTGACTGGAGAACCTCTGGTAACTGGTATTTATTTCCCTACCCACACATTAAAAAAAGTCTCTCCTTTGTATATCTATTCCTCAGCAAGGAGTAGGGTTTTGACCAATGTCACATCCATTCACTGGGATATTTTAGCCTTTTGTTTGTGAGTGTCTCTAATTGCTGTTCTATAGCAAGGAGTATTTGGATTAACTTAATTGAATTCTGACTGAAATCATTAATTTCAGTCAATCTGTTCAGTCAATCTTCAATAATTTCATTGTGCATTAAAAAGCTCAACATAAATTTTTTTAAAGTCATGAACAAAAATTGATGTATGGGGTAAAAAACCTTTGGTAAAAATTGGAGATTGCTTCATAAACATATTTCCCTCAAAAGCTGGAGTCACCACCTAATTCAATTCTCCAGCCAGAATAGATACACCAAAAACCAAAGCAAGGCAGAGAACAACAGGTTCAGCCTGCAGTGCCTCCCTGTCCCCAGTAAATTGAGTTTTGCAGTGAGATTTTGTCACCAAAAAGTTGGTTTCACTTGTTTTATTTTACAATTTATTTTACAATTTATTTTACAATTTATTTTACAATTTATTTTATTTTTTGTTTTATTAGCTCTGGGAAGACATCCAGGAGTAAGCATACACCTTTGAAAGCTGGGATGCTGTCAGAAACATGATTTCTAATCACACACATGAGCTTCCAGAGATCTGAGATGCTCTCCATGCCTGTGAATTCTAGTTGCAAGTGTAGAGATGAGTCCACAGTATTTCTCCAGTATTTCCATAATATGGCTTTGTTCTATAAGCTCAATTTGACCAGGTTTTCAGTTTCAGAATAAAACAAAAATCCTACTCTGAGACCCTCCTTCCCCATCCCCTTATCAAGAAACCTCTTTCAAAGCAAGAAGCTTGTTTACTATTCAAAAGAAATTTTGCCATGGCTAAAGCCATTTTACCTTACTGGATGGAGAATTCTGGCTGAAGTTTTCCAAACTAATACAGCACAACCCAGGTTCACACTAAGGGAAATTTCAGTCTAGGCAGATAACAGATGGTAGAGTTATAAACAACTGAGAACCAAATCTTTTAGTAGAAACTAACAGAAGACCTTAATAAGAGGTCGTGCTAACATGTCTGCTCATAAAACTTAACTTTTACGTGGCATATTCTTATTTCAAAGTGGACATATGAATAGCTATCATAAAATTGTGTACTTTCATAACTTTATGGTTTTCATCACCTATTTCAATAGCTCTGAGATAGTCCATGCTATACTTTCATATGGTATGAGCTTATGAAAATAGTGATAGAATCTCATACTATAAATCATCTGCAAAGGAAAGCAAGATTATTGTGGGGGGTTTTCTAAGAAAAGAGTCTATAGAAATGCATATTCATTTAGGTTATATAAGTGTATATAAATATTTACATTAACCTTTCATATTAAAATGTTTTAGCATTATTTAAAACATAAAAATAGGGGGAATTACAGAGAGCACTTCTCAGGGAAGCACTGCCAAGAGTATGCTGTGGCTGGAGAGGACAGGAGAAGTGAGGGCTACAGTCCCAAGAAGAGAAATTGCACATGCACAAGGAAACCTGTGAGTTACCTGTGAGTATGAGCTGCAGCTGTGGTTCCACAGCCACTCACTTGCCTTGCAAATACCAGAAAAATCACCTTCTCTGTGCTTTTGATTTGAGACATCACTTTTGATCACACAGTGTCTAGGACAGGTTGATAGGTCTTGGGGCACTCATGGTATGGTCATGCATGGTTCCATGCTGGACAATAACCTGAGGTGCTGCAGCCACCCCAATCTCAGTGGCAAGGTCAACCCCTCTGCTAGTGACAAGGAGGTTATTTATGACAAGTATTTGAGATCCTGCCATGAAAATGGCAAAAGACTGAGAAGGGAGAACTTCCAAAGCCCTGAAATGTATTTTTATAAAAAAGATAGGATTTTGTTTAACTTTTCTGAATTGTGGCTTATTGCCCAGCAAACAAAATGTTAAGAAGATAAACTTGTAATTTAAATTACTAGTACTTCCAGGATACTTAGAAATATATATTCTTTTCGTCTATCCTGATGATTAAAAATGCCTTTGGGATCTTGCCTAGAATAATGTTTCACAGTATGGAGGCCAATAAAGAGTCTTTTTTGCTAAAAAACTTGGATCAGATACACTGTTACTGTTCCCACCTCTTAATCAATTAAAAATATATATCGTAACAGCATATGCCTTGTAAGAAGGAAAACACAGAAGTTATTCTCCTCTCTGAGAGCACAAATAACTGCTACTCAGTTTAATGGGACATATATATGTACACCAAATGAAAAATATCTTCCAGAATATGAAGGACTCATATGGATCTGTAAATTATTACATGGTTAGGTGCAGGTTGGCTTTTTGCCATGCTAGACTCAATGCACCCAGTTTTGCCTTGCCTTGGAAGCTGAACAGTCCCAGGCCTGGCTAGCATTTCATGCAGAGACCATCTGGGCATTCAGTGTGCCATGAGCACAAGCCAAGAAGTCACAGGGTGGTGAATATGAGGCCATAGAAGCTGGATGAGTGGAAATATTTCATTCAGCTTCCTCAATACTGCTGAACCAATGAATGAGAATTTCACCATTGCTCTCCTTCTTCTCCCTGCCTTCCCCCAGTAAGGCAACATTGATTTTGATGGGAAGGATACTGGAATCATCCAAAGAGAAGGATACAATGTAAAAAGTATCTACATATGTAATATTAAATTAGAAAGTAAGATAAGAAAATGGTAATAAAATAAGTGGGATTTGACCACTCAAAGTCAAGTGAAGTCTGTCAGATGAAACAGATAAAATCTGTTTGCAGAAATCTGGGGGTTTTTTAATTCACTCACCCAAGTCTAATGGAAGGTATTTTCTTTAACAAAGTAAACAAAAAAGCCCTATGGCTGAACATACTAAATTTGTGTGCTCATATGCACTGTGACTGAAACCAAACCAAACAGAAAGAAACTTCCAATTTGCAAGCACATATATGTGTAAGTTGGACCTTACAGCCATATTGTAAATTACAGGGATGCTTTGACAGTCAAAACATTTAGCATTATGCTTCTAATTGAGAGATCTAGCTAATGCCTGAGGCTATTGTACAAGGCTCTGAAGAAATCTAAAAACCAGTGTGAGCTTTAGCAGGAAGGCAGGAGGAGGGAACTTCAGCAAGTCCATTTCTTTGAGGTTTGACCGTGAGAAACAAGACATACTCAAAGCATCAAGAGCATTGTTAATAGCCAAGACATGGTCTTGGGGAGTCAGATCTTTTGATCACTTGATATTTTTTTAGCTTTTCTATATCTTCTTCCTACCAAGAACTAAAGAGTATTTAAAATGTTAGTTAAATAAAATTAGATAATGAATATTAGTACTTACATAGAAAACATTTGATAACTTCATAATGCCTAGAGTTTGTTTCACTTATACTTGAGAAACTTTCATGCCATTGTTTTCTAAGGAAAAAAAATTGAAAATTGTAATGTCATGAGTATAAGAATGATAAAAAAATTAGAAGAAAACAACTTGGTGAGAGCAGATGTTTTATAAATAAAACAAGCCATCGATGGCAAATTGCTAGTCATCATCAGGCTAATTCTTCTTCCCTGAGCTGCCAGCATCTATAAAAATATTCTAGTGTACATCTACCCAGAAATGGAAGGAGAAAAAGTGCCTGTACTACTGATACACCACTGGAATCAAAGGTCTCAATTCTGCTGCCACCATTTTACCATAACTCCTTGGTTACAGCGATGCAAAGTGAACACGTGGATAACAAAACCAGAATAGCAGCATTTGACAACAGTTTACAGGGGTGTAAAATTTCTGTGCCGTGTTCTAGGCAACAAAGAACCACAGGAACTGTAATCTGTTATCTGAAACTCGGCTATCTGCAAACGCAGACAGATACAAGCAAATCCTTCACTGCAAGCAGCAACGGGCTTCTGTCATTAATCACTACAAGGAGGCTATTGAAGACAGACTCTGGGATGGATTTCAGTGGCAGCCTGCAACTTTATTAGCTTAGCATTTCCAAGCATTTAAGTGGATTCAGTGTAGGAGTTAAGGGACTCCCACCACACAAATTATAATTCATGGTTGACTGTCCTCAGCCTACCTATGGAAACCAGTCTCAGACATCTGACATCTTCTCACCTTAAAGACAAAGATAGGAGCATGGAGGGGGGAATCAATTTGCATGGGCTTTGGGTCTCCTTTTTCAGCAGTCTACCAGCAAAACCACAGCTCTTCACTTCTGGAAGCTCATGTTACAAACTCTTATTCATGCTAGGTAGCAGCTTCAACTTTCCCAGTAATTATTACACTAAATATAACAAAGGTATAAAATGTACTAAATATTTATACGTTATTCCTATGCCATATTTATTGACATAATAGAGAGTAATATTTCATAATATTGAAATACTAGTACAAAAACAGACAAATAAGACATAAAAATTCTTCTCCTTTCTCAGTTTTAATCTAATGGAAACTAAGTTATTCTGACATCAAAAGAGGCAGCCTATCAAATCTGCAAACTCCTGAAAACATGGTTCCTAGGTTATAACTAGAGGTCAAGAATGAAGATAGAGTTTAAACTTTTCAGAGTTCCCAATTGCAGCACACATCATGTCACATAACCTCAGGAAGCACCATCTAGCCTCCAAAACCATGTTCTTCTAATGAAGGGAAACATTTTAATTTCTATTATTCTATTATTATTCATCAGCAGCCTATGCCCCACTCGACCCAACACTGTCTGTTATCTTAAATAGCTCCTCTTCCTCTGGCACTTGTCTCCAAGCCCCTCACAGATGTAACTGTGTCAGTGACAGAGGGAAAGCCAGGTCCTGCCATCTCCTGAGCCAGCCAGTGTGAGAAAAAGCTAATGTAAAAAGGAGGGAAACCCTTCTTCTGCCCTGTCCTGCCTAAAACAAATTGTTCACTAAGGGCTCTGACCACAGTTCTTATTTCTTCACTTGGCAAAAACACAGTGTAACCAGTTCATTAGGCATGAAACAAAGAAACAATCCCTTTCCAGGAATTAACAGAATTTTTCAGTAAATACATCTTGTTGAACACACCTGAAGTGACAGCTAAAGCAAAAAGCTTTGGAAAAATGAATTAAAATGGATAAAGGAAAGAACAGTATTTTGGGAGTCATGAGTTGAGAGGAATATATTGGAAAGCTTTTGTGGCTTGGACACAACTTCCACTTCCCTGCTGTTGATCAGCAGATTGAATACATGCATTTCAACATGATGGCATGATCTGAAGTAGTGCAGGCTCTCAAAAGGGCCATGATCCCAGTATATCCAGTGGGTCAGCAGTGGGTGCAGTGGACAACAAACACATCCACTAATGCACAAGTTACATTTCTTCTCACACAAAAAGACAATAAATGTATTCTCTGAATCACAACAAGAAAGAGGAGTCGCCCAAACTGAAAAGGAAATTCAGTTTTAAAGTTGTGTTATATGGATTTGGACCATTGGCTGAAGACTCTATCTGGGGGCTCAAGTGCCTGTTGTACCAGCATCCCCTCCTGTGGAGCAGGAAAAGCAGGAGCTGAAGGGCTGGAAACACAAAACACAGTTATAAACACACTGAAGGTTTGTCTTGGCATTTGTTTTCTATAGATTTACAGATGTAGTGAATGTTCTGTTTAAAATATCCACCCAGCTGCCTTTTATCACCTTCAGACAATTTAGCACACACCGGTGACCTTCCCTCCAAGACAGCAGTGACAAACAGGGCGTGGCCCTGCCAGGTGACAAAGAAAGGTCGATAGGCAGCAGGAGGGGGCTGGAAGGAGGGAGCTTGGCCCCCAGGGTGGCAGAAGATCCTCACAAAGGAGAGCCCAGCATGCTGAAGGTCTGCATCACCCCTGGCACAAGAGGGCAGGGGGCCAGGACATGTCTCGAGGAGGTCACAGCCAGCTCAGTGCTTGGCACAAGGGAGGAGACAACTTCTGCACTCTGGGAACAACCAACCCAACTCAGCCCAGCAAGGATCCTGCTGTGCCAAGAGGCTACTGGGAAGGGGCAGAGCTGGCTGGAACAGCCAGAAAAGCCCAGATCCTGGGCTGCTGACATCCTGCAGGGAGGATGCCCGAGCTGAGCCTCTGTGCTTTCCCTTAGGAAGAGAAACCAGCCTGGTGTTCTGTGTCTTGGCATGAATAAATGTCCTGGTAGCACAGAGGAGCCTTAGTGCTATGTAGGTGTGGCCCAGATGATGTTCTGTACCTTCCTCATCAGCCCTGGGGACATGGTTTTGGGAGGTCACACTGAGCACCCCACTGGCAGTGCACCATTTTGCCTCCCTCTGTGCAGCAGGAGGGTCCCAGGATCAGCCCCTGCATACCCAGACTCTGCTTTTTTCTCTCCCTTACCAGAAGGGGTGGTAGGAAAGGAGAGTGGCCCATTTAATTTCCTGCTGGTGTAAGATCAGCAGAGCAGAGCAGGCTGCAAATCTTTGACCATTTTGCAAGTCTTCAGAAGTTTAGTGCCCTGGCAGTTGTCGACTTACTATAGCCAAAGATCCTGGTCCAGGTTGTTGCTGAAGCATTAGAAGTGTAAAAACAGAAATGCAGTTGCTTTAGAGAGATTTGTTGTCAATTTGCTGCCAGAGGAGGGCTCCTTTGTCAAACTTTTATGCACTTGGAGAAATAGTGGCTAGTTGAGCAATTACCATTACAGAGGGCAATGGGCCAGAAGCTCTGATCTACAGTGGATAAAAGAAACTTTTTCCCACTGGGTCCCAGGCCAGGTTGTGCCCACAGGCCATGCTTGGCAGGCACTAAGCAGAGGCAAAGCTGCTGGTAGACAAGATCCACTGCCAGGAATTTCTGGTATGATCCATGCACAGAGCTGTGCATGCTCTTCTGGATTTGAGAACATCAGTAGCCAGCATACCTTAGTGATGGCTCAGACATCCAAAATTATTCCAATTCTTGGATGCACTGGTGTGCTGGAAGAAAGGAAAGAAAGAGTGAATTATACAAATGAAAATAATGTCTATTGCTGAGCAGCCAGTGCTGGCAACAGTGGAAATGGAGCTCTTTCTGAACATGCTGGTCTCTGGGTTCCTGTACTAGAACAAGACTGCTGTCCAGCACTAGAATGTTACAGGCTGAAGCAAGGAATGAGCTGTGCACAGGAGCCATCACTATGGCTGTGCAGGAGGTGCAGCTAGTGCATAATCAGACAGTGGAGACAGCCTCTCAAAACCTCTGACAGCAACAGAGGAGGAAGGTGTTGAGGCAGCCTGAGCAGAAAAGCTAGAGATTGATTTAAGAGAAGCCTTGGTGCAAGGTAGTGAAAGGGAGCAGTTAGCACAGCTGCCCTAACACCAACACTGCACCAGTGCATCCTCTGGGAATAAAGGGGAGCTCACCAAGGTATGATCAAGTGCAACATCAGATTGCTGCTAAACTAAAGTGCCTGGAAGGCAGTTTCCAGTTTTAATTCCCTGAATACCAGGTAACAGTGAAGCAAAGTAATATTCTCAAGGTTAGTCTAAGTGGACAGCATGCCTAGTCCTGGATATCCCTACCTGCACATCCTCAAGAGCCCAAAAGAGACATAAAAACATACGTTGGCTGCATAAGATGTAATGCACAGGCAAGTCAAACACATGGATAAAGTACTGGGAGCAAGACATTTCAGCAGTTTTAACTTGCATCATCGCAGGTAAGGGAGGAAATCACCAAGAAAATAAGCTGCATCTTTGGATCACTTCAGTCCTTCTGAACCTGGAACAAATCAGGCACAATTTAGAAATACTGAAGGATCTACAGAGTTTCTTAAATTAATGAACTAAGGAGGTTCAGTTCAATATATTGTTTCTGGGTACTAAAAAATTCTTCACATACTTCATAAGACACATTAAGAATTGCAAAAATCTTTACGCTTTTAAAGACTTAAACCTCAAGGAGGTAAGGTAAGGAGCTGTATCCTCAGCATACCATGAGTGAGGACTGACTAAGGGTTTCAGAGCACCACCAGAAAGAGTACAAAACAAAGAAAGAAACCAGCAAAACCGTAGCCTTCTGCACAGAAGACACCACATCTACAAAACCTTTGAGCATGTTATCAAAACCAGTAGCACCATCTTGTTATTTAAGAAAACAATTTTTTAGCCAAAGGAAAAAGAAAAGCTGATAAGTAAAATGAAGGAACAGTTTCTGAGACATGTTTTGTTCAGGTTTTCAAAACCACCCCTCAATTTTCAGGAGCTTGCAATGCCCTAAAATCTCCTGGTGACATCCAGAACTGGTGAGGCTGGTAGGTGTTCTCTGATGTGTTTCACACAGATTAAATGAAGGTTGCTACAGAACTGAAGAGTTCAATTGTTCTGGAAGTCCTCAAATCCTCTAATTTACATTTACTCAATAAAGAATTCAGTGTACACAGGCTCACAACAGCCTGTAGCAACCCTTTATCAAGCATAGCCTAGCAAGACATCCATGGAGCTGGATTCACAAACTAGCTGGATAAACATTCTCAGCTCAAGAGAAAACAAAAGGAAAACGTGACTGCTGTTTGCAGGGCACAAGTGTGCACAGGCTTTCTCTGGTTTCCCTGCACTGGACAAGACTGACCTGAGGATCCTATTTACTTCTTATGTACAACAATGTTTATCAAAACATTGTTCAAATATCTTACAAGAAAGTACTTGTGGTTCAAAAATCTGGAAATCACCCCTTTCTTGTGTAGGACTTGTCTGAAAATAGGTGACAGAAGAGCTGCTGAAATGTGAAAAGGAGCTTGAGACTTGCTACAGATGTGTTGATGAAATGAAGTTGCTGTGGTTCAGCCCACAGTGCTGCATCTGTGATGATGCAGTATGAAAATAGGAACTTCACCACTGCTGTTATGTCTGCCTCACTCAGACTTCTTTCTTTTTGGAAAAAAGTATAACATGTTTCTGACACAACTAAGATCTATTCTGCTTTGATATGTTAAATTTATATATTTGCAGGCAATAATGGAATAACAGAGCAGGAATACACGGAATTCCTATTTTTTAATTTTAGAAAAAATCTGACAAGGATGTATAATAAGAAGATCTGGGGAGCAATTTGTCTCTGTAACCTAATTTGTGCAAGTTTCAGCCAAGGACGTTTATCACTTGCTTTCTGCCCCCTCCAGGAAACAGGCAGGGGAAAGCAGAGCAATAAGTAACGCCTTGCAGAGCACACCATCGGTTAGGCAGGAAGAGGCATCCTTCCTTCCTCTTTAGGGCAGCATAAACTGCTCCATTTTAGCTAGCATTTTTTTGTTTTGCTGAATACTGATCTCCTGGCTATAACATTAAGATAAGGACAAAGACAGCAACAAACAAAAGACAAGGAAGAGAGACAACAGCTCTGAGAGATCCAGATCATTTACTGACATCTATTCTCATTAGGGTCACAACACTCAGTTCAGCAGCATTAAAACTTGATTTTAGAAAGCCACATTTTGCTCAAGAAAAGAAATCCAATTTTATTCTGTAATATGCACAGTCATCAGACTATCACTGCTAAACAATTTTTTCAATTGTTATTAATTTTCAGAAGAAAATAATTTAAGCAGAACTTAAACAAGAAACCTGTAAAAGCAGTTTGATCTTCAGAAGAAAATAACTTAGGCAGAACTTAGGACAACAACAAACCTGTAAAAGCAGTTTGAGTGCCCAAAAGTTGCCTCATAACGGCTGCACAGAAAGGGGACAAAGAGGGAAGACAGCACAGGAAACATCACTCTGGCATTTCCTAATTCCTGAGCGCTTGACTTTACAACCCCCACTTATTTTTGTATGTAATTTCCTAATGGAAATTTCCTTCATGGAAAGGATAGCAGCATCCCACAGCCCCTCTCCTCCCAACCCACCCAAAAACACGGGATGATCTGGGTTGCTGTCCCAGCCTGTCCAGAGACCTCAGCTCCATGGCATCCTCTGGGCTAGGAAGAACAAGGACTACAGTCAGATCCTCATGAGACTGGAGCACAAAAGCCCAAACACACACAAGCTGTAACTGCCCTGAGGATCATGGCTCAACTAAACTCCCACACATTTTCCCAGGAGCAGCTAGAAGTGTCTTTCCAGATACTGTTGCTCTCCCAAATACTGGATTGTGACACTGCTACAGAAGAAACATCAGCTTTTCTGTAAGGTTTTTTCTTTATTTGCTTCTTAACATGAGCCAAATAAACAAATTTCTTTCTCTTCTTTTTTAGAGAAATCTGAAGTCTTTTAGCTGAAGTTTTCCATCACAAAGTCTGCCTCAGGCTTAGTATTTCTTTGGAAAGTTTCAGTCCCAGTAGTTAAAGTTTGGCTGAGGTATAAGCATGGCCACATAATGGAAAGATTCAGAAAGCTTAAGTTTTAGGCAATAAGACTAGCTCAGCCACTAAAACATGTATAAACACTCATATATCTGGCAAACTTTCTCAATTATGGAAGATGCATAGCTAATGACTGAATTTCCAAATAAATACATGATGTCCAAAACTTACTCATGGGAGTAACTTCTTTAGCATTACTCATATCTATGCAGTGTCAGCATATCTTAGTCAAAAGAAATGTTTTTTTAAAACAAGGTTAACTCTTGGGGAAGAAAATAATTGTTGTGCCTATTTGTCTGTTTAATATAGTTAGGTTATTTGATAAATTAGAGTGCACAAAAATAGCAAAACATCATAGCATACTGTCATTTCATCTTGAAAGGGCAGAGCATTTCTCTTATTTTTTCACTTTCTGCATATATAAATTATATAATTGATAGAACAACAAGGTGTAAACAAATGTATGATTTGCTGCTGGGTCTGCTGCTACAACCAATAATAAGACATCAATCCACAGGACTCCCTGGCCACAGGCTGAAGCTGAACCTCCAGCTTGTGCCTGTGGTGGCTGTACCCTGCACCCACCAGCCTCCCAGTGACAACTTGAGTCCCAGTAGTTTTTCTTCACATGACACCAAGACACATGCAGGGATTTTTTTGCTCTTCCCTTGTTTAAAAGAAACTTTCATTGACACTTCCACGACATTCATTCACATACCTTAAGCCTCATTCCTTATCTGGGATAATTCCCAGGCAATATGGAATACAAAGTTAGGACAAATGCAAAGAGAAATTGTCACAAGGAATTGCATCTAAGAAGCTTTGGGATAAAATCACATGGCTTTGCACATGGCTCCACAGCTACTTAAATAAGCCTTATCTGCCACACTGGTGGTGGAACAGTCCTACTGTGAAACAACAGTATTTCAGCTTTATGTGCTTATGATCCTTGTTGTTCTCAAATTGACCTAGACAGGTAAGTATTACAGCTCAACTTGTAGATGGATTTTCATGCAGATCCCACTGTGATCAAGTACAGTCAGTCTGATTTTCAACAGCCCTGCCAGATGAAATCTTACAGCCCGCCTTGAGACAAAGATGAATGGAACTATCTTTGATGTTGCAAGCCCAGTAGGAGGGAAAGTAGATAAAAGGTGTTTATATGCCATCTTCTGCCATTAAAATAATGCACAATGCAAAGCCAAAGTAAGCATTTCAGTTTTAGTAAAATCAGCAGCAGCCTGCAGAAATCTGTCGGGGAAAAGTAGACCTCTTGCAAAGAGCACAGAAACAGTCTTCCCTAATTGCTTCTCTAAAAACAAGAATTGGTCTAGTGGTAGATTTTCACATGTAGACACACAGAACAATAATAAAATCAGTCCTTTGTCATGCCAGAAGTGGTAACACTTTTAAAAATGAGAATGGAACCCACAAGAAGCAAAGACCTTGTCAATTGTGCCTTGGAATTTATACAATTAAATTAAAATACTGGTAAAGTGATGAAGCAGTCACCTTAATATTTGTGCTGCCAAACGCCTTGCTTTATAAGATACTTAATGGAATTTAAAAGACCTTCAACTTTCTTGCAAAAGATTTTAGAATTCTAGCAAAATTAAAGACTCCAAACCAGAAAAAAAAAAAAAAAAAAAATCAGTCTCATGACTTTATGTTATGATTTGGCCAAGATACAAAGCTACAAACATTCGGGTCAGTCTTATTCTCAACAGAAATTGTTGCGACACACCAAAAACAACTGTACATTTCAACCGAAGGCCAGGCCAAGAAACTCCTGTGGGAGCAGCTAGGGGGACAGGGATGTGCAGCCCAGGGACACCGAGAAATCCCTCTCCACACCCCAAAGAACGCTGCGGTCCTGGATGGGACTGCACGTTAGTCCTGACTCAAGCTGTGATGCCCGGCTAAAGGTTCAGGTTTCAGATCCCGCTAACGAGGAATGCTGCTGCTGCCATCGCTGGGAATTCCTCTTGATGGGGGTGGAGAGAGAGAGAGATTGAGATTATTTTCACCTTTTGAAAATCCAGCCTACAATGAAAGGTACCGAAGAGTGAGGATGCTGGAATAAGACTGTTTGTGTGGTTCTCATTTAGTTGCTCATGCGCGCACCCTGTTAGACAGTCTTTAATTGCACAATCACCAAGAGGATTTGTTGGGTTGTTGGGTTGTTTTTTTCTTTTCCTACAAGGCTTGATTCGGTAGTCATTAAACAGCTAAAGCATTAATCAGGTTTGTGTAATGAATTAGGTTCTTTTTAGGGAAATATTTATCTCATTGAGACTCCGGATTAGATTTAGCTATGGATAGGTAACTCTCATTTTTCTGTCATCCTTAGTTTCCCAAAAGGGTTTTCTGAGCCCCTGGTGAATACCACAACCGGTACTGCTGGCTCATTCGATGCATTCAGGACACTGGGTGTGTGGAAGGAGTGACGGGTGGGTTCGGGGAGGATCCGCAGAAAAGTGAGAGAGGGAAGGCTGTGCCCGAGAGCCAAACTACCCCAAGCAGCCACTTCGGGAGCCCGGGCTGCTCGGGACAGGCGGGGAAGCGGCCGAAAGTTCCCGCATGTGTGCTTTTGAGCACATGGGTCACCGACGGAGCGGTCCCGAGCCGCCGCAGCCTCTCCGACCTTTGAACCCGGTGGCTGCGGTCCGAGCCCGCTTTTCCGCAGGGAAGGAGCCGAGCTCTCCCCTGCCGCCCGCCCCTGCCCGGAGCTGCGGCTCGGTCCTCGGAAAACGGTGCCCGCAATAGTAAAGACACGGTGCTCCGTAAGAGACGGGAGGCAACCGGGGCTGAGCTGCCCGGGACAGGGAGAGCCGGGGCTGAGCTGCCCCGGGACAGGGAGAGCCGGGCTGAGCTATCCCGGGGCAGGGAGAGCCGGGCTGAGCTCTCCCGGGGCAGGGAGAGCCGGACTGAGCTGCCCGGGGCAGGGACAGCCGGACTGAGCTGCCCGGGGCAGGGAGAGCCGGACTGAGCTGCCCCGGGACAGGGAGAGCCGGGCTGAGCTGCCCCGGGACAGGGAGAGCCGGGCTGAGCTATCCCGGGACAGGGAGAGCCGGGCTGAGCTATCCCGGGGCAGGGAGAGCCGGGCTGAGCTGCCCGGGACAGGGAGAGCCGGGCTGAGCTATCCCGGGGCACGGAGAGCCGGGGCTGAGCTGGCCCGGGACAGGGAGAGCCGGGGCTGAGCTGCCCGGGACAGGGAGAGCCGGGGCTGAGCTGGCCCGGGACAGGGAGAGCCGGGCTGAGCTATCCCGGGGCAGGGAGAGCCGGGCTGAGCTGCCCGGGGCAGGGAGAGCCGGACTGAGCTGCCCGGGACAGGGAGAGCCGGGCTGAGCTGCCCGGGGCAGGGAGAGCCGGGGCTGAGCTGCCCGGGGCAGGGACAGCCGGGCTGAGCTGCCCGGGGCAGGGAGAGCCGGGGCTGAGCTGGCCCGGGACAGGGAGAGCCGGGGCTGAGCTGGCCCGGGACAGGGAGAGCCGGGGCTGAGCTGCCCGGGGCAGGGAGAGCCGGGGCTGAGCTATCCCGGGACAGGGAGAGCCGGGCTGAGCTATCCCGGGGCAGGGAGAGCCGGGGCTGAGCTGGCCCGGGACAGGGAGAGCCGGGCTGAGCTATCCCGGGGCAGGGAGAGCCGGACTGAGCTGCCCGGGGCAGGGAGAGCGGGACTGAGCTACTCCGGGGCAGGGACAGCCGGGCGGAGCTGCCCGGGGCAGGGAGAGCCGCGGCCGCACCCCCGTCGTCCCGCGAGGGGCTGAGCAGGGCCGGGACAGCCGGGGATGGAGATGGCACAGCAGGAGGGCTCGTAAGGAGCCTGCTCTGGAGAAGGGACGCGTATGAGGAGTCCTGATGGGATAACTTGTGCTCTCCGATGGATGGCTACAGAGCCGTGTCCTGCCTGCTCTGTGCCCGCGTACCGCGGGGATCTCAGCATCCCTCCGCAGCATCCCTCCGGAGTGCCGGGCTCCCTCGCAGCCCGGGGAGACTCCTGCCTGCCCGAGAAACTCCCAAATCTCTTGTAGGCCCTTCCCTTAAGGCATGGTTCATTAATACACAAAGTAACACCAAACAAAGCTTTTTCCTCTGACCGAACAGTCGACACAGCCAGTGGGCTTTCCCTTCGCACCCCTCTCGGCTTAGTAAAAGGCCACGCTCCTTCCCCTGCACCCACCCCTTCGGAAGAGGCTGGGAGGAGGGCGGCTTAACCCTTCCCTGCCTTCTCCACCCCTGAAAACTTAAATAAAATACCAGGGCCTCTAATCACCCAGCTTAGTTAAACTGCTGAATGAGGAAAGTAAATTATCCACTCATTGGGGAAGGGTTTTATACTGAGACGCAGATGTAAAATTCTTGCTCTGAGTTTGTTGTGCTGATCTGTATTTATTGGTAACTTGACTGCCTAAATAAGAGGCACATAGTTAATAATGTATTAATATATTATGAGAGGTCTCAGAATGTAACAGGATATATTTGCATGCTTCTGACTATTATTATTTACAGGATCCTACCAAAAGACATTTGGAAAATCAACCATATTTTCAGCACTACTTTTATCATGGGAACTAAAGGGAAAATTCTGTGATAGTATACACCACCAGTTAAAACCAAAGAATAACTGGGTAAGTGCAGAGTTGCCCTCTTCTGCAGCTAATAGAGTTAGATGTTCGTATAAACAGCTGTGAATCTTACTGCGGGGATATTTTCATGGGACAAAAAAAAAAGAAATGTTACAAGAAGGCAGGGAAAAAACCCTGCCTCATGTAAACTAGAGGAGATGCACTTCCCCCTGCCCCGTAGTGCTCATTTGAAAATCAGTATGTTTCATTTCTTAAAAAAGGAGAAGATGTCGGTTGCTGTGAGCCCAAGATGTGATCTGTGAGCTTCGAGGTGACATTTTAAAACAGAAGATGTAATCAAAATCTGCATATTTGTCAGGTTCTGGCACTCAAATTTCACAAGGTGATTTTCTTTTCAGTATAAAGTGCATCAATGTATTTCCCTCTCTGTAAAATACTCGGGATACCTAGAGCACTGGGGGGTTTTTAAGTCTAATTGATATTTAGATTGACCAAGAGCAGTCTGAAGATGTTTTCATTAACATTTTTGTTTGACTAGGCTGAAAAAGGGTTAAAAGTAACTATAGTCTCACAGTCAACAGAAAGCTATTGAAATGTTTGATTATCCCTGCAGCAAAGGAAAGAGGATGGTAATACAACAGCAACCTCTCTTGGGGTAAAGTCAAGATTTAATAACCTAGGACCAAAGCAATTGTTCAAATCAAGCAAAAGGAAACTCAAAATATTTTCGAGTACAATCTATTTCATTGTGTTTATTTTGATCAAGATGCCCTCAGATAAATAGTCCTCTTCCACGGAAGGCAATAGAAATGTCACCATTGACTCCAGGGAGATCAGGATTGATGCCTGGACATCATGTGGAAACATTAATTTGATATTCCACAAAACAGTGCAGTTAAAGAGTCAATATTTGCTGTCCATTCTCTCCCTATTTTGCCAGATTTTTTGCTACTATTACTGTTTGATCAAATCACTGCCCTAGAATTCAGTGACAGAAAAGATCCAGCGGATCAAGCAATGGTGCTTCCTTTGAATGTACTGTTTCTTTCTGTGTTTTTTACTGATGTCTCATGAGTGCAATTTTTAAATGTCCCAGGTGATAAGGGCTCCTTAAAGAGCCTTGCTGCATGGTGTAATGCACCTCTGACTATGATCAAATCCTGCTGTTTCTTGCTATGCAGGAAGTCTTTCCAAATTAGTCTAACACCAAGGCCGAGCACTGTGACTAATAGGCATAACTGCACTGTTCACGCTATCTGTAAGGCAGGTTCAGCAGGGAAAATATCAGCACCGAGAACGTGCTTGTTATTCCATGAATAAGGGGCAAACTCTCCAAGAGGGAAAGGAAAAAAAAAAAAAAAAAAAAAAACCAGGGGCATGGATTTGAGACTTTAAACCTGAATGTAAATAATAAAGCAAAGATGCTTTACTCCAGACGTACTTTGTCAGTAACTCCAGATACACTGAAGGAAAATAAAAAACTCAGCAGCAGCCTCAGGGGAAGGTACCCTTGCTTCTTGCTTCGTATACTTCTTGACCTGTCACTGAGTTGGGACTAAACAGAAGAAACTGTGACCATCAGTGTTAAATTCTATGAATCTACAAAAACACGTTTTGTTCAAGATTGGCCATTAGATTTCACCTAAGATCTTGTGTCTGATAAAAGTGTAATTTCCAGGAAGGCTTAAAACCTGCAATAACAGTGAATTAGCCATTTCCCTGGACAGCATCCTACGAATGTTTGCTTTCCTCACATGTGAATTTGTTTTGCTCCAGTTTCTAGCTATTTGTTTAGACTATTCCTTTCCCCAGTAGGTTAAAGAGAGCTTCTATATTTCATATTTCCACCTCTTGAGGGAATTTCCTGTTGTAACCCAGTCCCTTAAGAAATTATATGCTCCAGGAGTATGTTGTACAACATTTTTGGTTTTCAAACCATAAGACTGGGAGGGGACAGCTTCTTTTCCATGTTCTTCAAAATTTCAATACCCCTTGAAAAATGAGAGTGCAACAGGACATCGTTATTCTGCCTGGCTATAAAGTTGAGGGAATAGCTCGTATGGGAAAAACAGGAGTAAAAGTATAAACTGGGCATCTGTGATAGAAAGATCCCAGAAGCCTGCTAGCTGAATATGTAGTTTTATTTTGTTGGATGCTTACACAGAATTTGTTGTTATTTTTTGAATAAATGTTGCTGTAAAGCTTTCTCATTTTCTTCCTAATACTGGCTTTCAAGATGTAAATAAAATAAAATATTCTTAAGGAGCAAAGAAAATTTCTGAAGTCCCTTTGCAACAAAGTCGGGAGCACCCTGTCCTTTATTGAAACACAAAAGAAATCTATTGTAGACCCTTCTCTGTGATGCCTTGTGGATGGTGGTGGGAGAGCTGCAGCCCGTAGACCAGCCTGCCCTGGGCAGCTGTGGTCAAAGCTGTGCCCTCAGAATTACCGAGGGACAGGGAGATCCCCAGGACTGGAGGGGCCTCCAGGAGTTCCTTGAGATCCTGGGGACAAGAGCTATGGGTTAGCCTGTTCAGCAGCACCCAAGTGATCGTAGCTCCATAGGTGAATCTTTGAAGGCACCTGAAAAATTAATGTAAACCTCTTTCCCAGTTTAAACCAGACACTGGTTGCCAGCGTGTGGTTCTTATTCAGATTTCACTGCTGGGAAACTATTAATCTCTACAGTCATGTACATTTACTGTGACACTTGTTTTAGCCCCGGACAAAGAATGTGTTTGATAAAATGAGGGCAATATCTTTTTCGTTTATAGAGGCAATTAGCTACACACTCTCTGTTGTCAGAGCGACACAGCATCAATCACGGGCAGAGATCGGTTTCTTTAAAAGTTAAATTTCCTGCTGTTGGCCCTGCCAGTGTGCTAGTCACATGCATTATGTTTACTTTGGGGAGGAAAATGTGTTTCATTCTGTCAAGGGGAACAAAATGCTTTGGATGAGGGCTTCTTTGTCAAGGGAAGACAGAATATGCTGATGCTTTAGATAAAAAGGGGAGATAAGGTACCTGATTTGCTGCTGCCGCTTTAATCGCGGTTATTATGGCTCATTGTGACACGGTCCGCTGAAGTCCATGGGATTGTTGCTTTCTCATGGTACATCTTACCCCTTCAGGATTTTACAGCCACCCGCCGCAATATTAGATAGATCAATAACTCGCCGTGTACAATTTTAGATTCAGTTGTGTGTGAACCACGGGGTGAAATACTGCTCCCTCCTCCAGCATTCGGTTGTCTAAGGTAATTTCGGGGAGTGCAGATTTTTGCCTGTATTTCTAAGCTTCCAGCTTTACCCTTCATGAAAGCCTACCAGCAAGCTAAACACATAAATACTAAATTTTGGGGATCTTCTCCGGCCGCGCTAACCCCAGCGCTAATTTTTTGGCTAACCCGCGGAAACTTCAAGAGCAAATACAAAAAATCAGGCGGCTAAGCGTGGAGGACATGACATGCTCGCCCTGTTTCGAGCTCGTCTGGGCTATCGCGCTCCAAAAGCCGGCGGGGCACATCGGCCGCCAGCCGCCACCCCTCAGCTCCTCTGAGCAGGGAGAGGGGAGGGAAAGGGGGGAAGGAAGAAGCTGATTTGATTCTGGAAACGTTTCGCTGCTATTCCGCCGCTCCGGTGTCTCCAGCCACCGTGCGGGCGCGGACGCTGGGCGGTGGAGCCTCCCCGTGCGCGGAGCTCCCGAATCACCGCTTAAAAACACGAGAGGGAAACCTCGTCGTGCTTGATGGCCTGTGTGGAGTAGCTCTAGCGCAGATTTGTCTTCATTAGTTTCCATCGCCACCAGCCCCCCAAAACACCCATCCCCCGTGTGGAAACGTGAGTAACTCAGCCCTGAATTTTCAGCACAACAGTCGCGCTCTCACGCAACCGAGAGGCATCCCCTGACACCGCCCCTGCCTTCCAGGCTTCATTTCAGACGGTAAAAGAGGTTCCCCGAGAGGTTCGCCGGGTCCCTCGTCCCACCGCCGCGAATCCGAACTCCGCTCCGAGGCCGGGCCGGCCCCGCCGCGGGCAGCGCACCCTGCGCGATGCGGCCCCTCGGGGGCTTCTCCGCGCTTCTCTGGGAACCCTCCGCGCTGTTACTGCGCCTCCTCGGTAACCCCAAGAGCCAGAGTAAAATCACTGCTCGATGTGCTCGTGAGTGGAGAGGGGTTCCCAGAGAAGAGCGCATGCCGGCGCCTCCATCCCCCGCTGCCCCTGGGGAGCCGCAGGGCCTTTGTGGGGGGCTGCAAAACACAGCGAAAAGGGAGAATAAGGGAGAATTGCACCCCCGGTCTTTTTTCCATTTCTTTTCCCCCCAATATTTTTTTCTAAATTAAGTTTATTTGGTTTGCTCTAAAGACGTGTGTCCCAGAGCATGGAGCGGATGCTCCCTGGCAACAGCCTGCCGGGAATGTCCCGCTCAGCTCCACTCAGCCTCCCACGAAACGAAGCTGCCACTCCGCCCGTGTGCACGGGAGGAGCACGGAGCCTTGGGAGAGCATCTGCCCCGGCATCCCGGGGAATCCTTCGCTAAAACTGTTCGGGGTTGGTAGGAACTCTGAACGTCTCACCCGTAGGGCAGGACCAGTTGAATGGGCGCTACTTCTCTCTTCCCTCTTTCCCCTTTTATTTCCTCCATCCCCTCCTCAGGCCCAGTGGTGCCAAGCGGTCGGGGAGCCCAGTGCAGCCGCCGGTCCCGCGGGACGGTGCGTGGGCGAAGCCCGTCAGTACCCGGGAGGAGCGGGGTGCCCCCCGCCAGAAAGCAAAGCACGAAGGGCCGGTGGCCGTGCGGACCGATAGCAGAGCCACGGCCACCGGGGAAGGCGGTTTGGCCCGGGGACATCCACCCGTCTCTCCTTGGAGGATGCCCCGACACCGCTGCCCCGGCAAAAGCACTGATCGCAGTGCGGGCCGCGTGTCTCGGCGGCCGCGCAAACGCTGCGGTGCCTTCACGGGAGCAGGACCTCGGACTGAGGCGGCGGAGCACCGAGGCTGTTTCCGCACCCGGCCAGGGGCAGTCCCGCCGGGCGGGCCGGACTCCCGGCGCGGAGGGGCCGCCGCCGCCGCCGCCGCCGTTCCACCTTAAGAGCTCCTGCCCCTTTAAGGGGCGGCGCCGCCCCCGAGCCGCCGCCGCGCGGCCCTGGCCCTGCAGGGGGCGCTGCCGGCCCGCGTTTGGCGGGGCCGAGGCCCGGGCTCTGTGGGGCGGCCCCTCACGGCCCCTCACGGCCCCTCACGGCCCTTCACGGCCCCTCACGGCCCTTCACGGCCCTTCACGGCCTTTCTCGGCCACTCACGGCCCCGCGGCACGGCCCGCCCGGCACCCCCGGCCGCCCCCCGCCACCGCCTTTGTTCCCCGGGCGGCCGGGGACCCTGCGCTCCGCCGGGATCTCCCGCGGGGCCCCCGCGCAGGTGCGGGGCCGGGAGCCGGGACCGCCGCCGAGCGCCGGCCGCGCGCGGTGTCCCCGCCGCGTCCCCGCTGCCCCGCAGCCCCGGTCTGTCCCTGCTGTGCCCGGGGATGCGCGGGTGGACGGGAGCGCCCCGGGTTTCCCTTCTCCCGGCCGGTCTCGCGGCTCGGCCGGGCCCGGGTCTGCGGCTCCGCGGGGCCTCCCGGGCGCTCCGTCCCGCTCCTCCCCCCGGGGCCACCGGAGGAGCACACGGGAGAAGCGGGGAGGCTCCCCCAGCCCCGGCTCGGCGTGGCACATTACCGGAGCCCTGCCTTTGTTCGGACCCCCCGACCAGTTCAATCGCCTCTCCCTCGTAATTCGAAATACAATTAGAATTATTTTACTTAAGAACTTAAATAAATTAAAATCATACTAATTTTAATGTGGCGTGGCACCTATTTTTTCCTAAGAACAGTGAGAATAAAGCAGTCATTAATTAAAGCCCTAGATATCTCCGTATAAAGAAGATATCTGGATGTGCGGCGGCTGCGAGTCACTGGCCGTATTAGCAAATGTATAATTGAACATTTAGATAATCATTGGGTTTGCTTGTGTGTCTGTGTTTTAACCTGAAAGCACTACATTCATTTGGTGGGATTGCCAGGGTCCTAATTATTTGTATTTCTGGTCAGTGAATAAATAAGTAAATCCCTCCAATTGTGCAAAGCAATACCTCCTCGGCAATCCGCAACTTCGATAACTGATCGAAAATTTGGTAACAGGGCAGCCTCCCCTAGCAGCCTCATTGAGAATGGTTTGGTTAACCGCCTGATGCTGCATAGCAGCCTCGTGAGCATTTATTTTCCCAAAATAGGAAGGAGCCAACAGAGCTCTAAGGCGCTCTGGCCCTGTGCTGGACCCAGGGATTGTGTCTTCGGTGTCAAGACACGGAGATGGGTTTGAAGACGGTCAAATTGTGATGGCCACCGACTCTGGCTAAGACTGCTCCGTCGGGAAAGGTCGGTCAGCGGCTCTCAAAGACTTTGCTCTACTCTGCCACATATTCTGCCTACTTTCACTTTTTCTCCCAATTTTGTGAGAAGTGGATTTAGTTCAGAAACAGTCGGTCTTCCGTACAGACTCCCATATCATCCCTCTCCTGACTCTCCAGTCTGATTTGAACACATTTTTCATTACCCTTTTACAAGCCGCCCCCTTTTTTTTTTTTTTCTCTCAGCGTTACATTACTTTTCCTAAGAATTTGGGATATAAAACACGTAGCAAAGGAGAATGGAAAAATATCTAATTAGTTATTCATATCAATCTGTCAAATATCCTTCTTAAGCTATTCCTGCACCGTGCACCCATTCCCACCCCAGCTCGGAGCGAGATCTCAAGGTCCCAAAAATACCTATTTTCTCGTATTTGTATTCCGTCAGTGGCCAGATTTTTAGTCTGTAAAGTTAATTTTTCTCTTCTTAAATGCTACCTAAAATCTTTACGCTATTTCTTACTCTATTTGGAGGCTTTGAGCAATTAAAGGGGCATAAAGGAGTAATTTATTCCCTCTCTCTTGCTTTTTTTTTTCTTAGAATTGGTATTTTCCCACTATAATTTAGAATGAAATGGGATTTTTAAAAGATCCAGAGTTCTAATCTCGGTTGATGTTTTGGTGTATTCACGGTAATGAGTCCTATTCCCTCGGGTCATGAAGCCCCCAAATGTCAATCAACCAAACTGATTCAGAAATGCCATTGTTCGACTCCTACGTCACTCGCCTTCCTCTCATTTTACTTAACAATACCGGAGTTCTCTGATCACTCATTCGGAATATGGGCATTATCTGTGGAAAATGCACAAAGTGTCTTGATCTTTGGCTGGCAGATACTGCTGGAGGGTTTCCGCCGAGCAGACGGTGCGTGTTTATACTTCTGCACCCTGGACTTTATTACAGCTCGGAGGAGCCAATGAATATCCTGAAAGCAAACCGTGCCATAAATCCGTCAAAAATTAATTTGTCTGAGGAGATGTTACATTTCTATTTCCGCGCCCAGAGCCGGCCCCAGCACGGGCTGCGGCCCCGCTCCGCGCCCCGCGCAGTCCCCGCCGGAGCAGGCTCCGTGTCCCCGGTGAGGGGCCGGGCGTCCCGCCGCACCGGACACGCGTGGGAGCTGCCCCCACCCACCGCACCGCGGCACACCGCTCACGGACATCGCCAAGGGGCTTCTGAGGTCGCGTGTCCCCGAGGGAAACGCCATCCTCTCTCAAATGAGGGTGAAATAACCCAGCCCAGAGCAGGGCGTGGAAATGCCACGTTTCGGACGCTTCCGCAGCGCGTGGGGACATCCCCCAGCCAGCAGAGCTGAGGTCTCTCCTAAGAGGGGAGCCGACGGCGTTGCTTTTGCGGATCTCCCAGTTCTCGATCCCAAAGCGGGGTGTCCTCGGGAGGCGAGGGAGGACGCGGAAGGCGGCGAGCCCTGCCCGGAGCCTCGCAGCGAGCCCACGGAGGAGAATTAGTGCTATCTCTCACCCAGCCCGAGCACGGGCTCGCCGCTGGCCGCAAGGCGTGAACGTCGTCTTCATTTAAAATTAGTGGCATAAGCTCCCCAGCCCCCAACCTCAGCATTTAAAGTGCCTTTTGTCTCTTCATTTCACTTAAGCAAGGTTTTTGTTGCCGGTTGCCAAGTTCTATTAATGCAGAATTTAATCGGGAAGCGCTTTTCCCCGGTCCCAGCAAGACGGGAACAGCAGATTCTGAGGCCTGAAACGGCACAAAAACAGATTTCTCGGTGATAACTGCTAATACCCCACAATTTAATGTCGTCTTTAGTAAAAAACACTTATGTGGCAGCAACTTTTTTGCTCTCAAAGGAAAACTGGTCCTTTATGTTTTTTCTCTCGAGCACGCAGCAATCACGCCCGACACTGGAATACGAAACCGTAAAGGTTTTCTCTAAAGAGAAGGGCCTTAATTACTAGATTCCGTGTACAACTAATCCAAAGGCACACTTAAAAGGAAATTTAATAGCGCCAGTTTCTATTTCATTCTGACTCGCATGTGTCCTGTGGCTGGATGCTCCCAACCCGCCTCTCCCAGCGCGGAGCCTGAGGACTTCCCTCTCCATTTTGTTCGGGATCTGTTGGTTTTTCTCAATATCCCCTTCTCCCTGTAGTGGGAATAAATGGAAAGCCTTCCTCGGGATTAAACCCTTAGATTTTCCCCTTTGCTAACCAGTAAAGAGAGAGAGAGGGAAGAGAGGAAATGAAATTGTTATGGAGATTACAGTGTATGTCACCGGCTCTTTGGCCAGTCCTTGGGTTTTGTCGCTGAACGGTTAAGTGCAAACTTGTATTTCCCTTCACAAGAATGGACAATTTTTCTCGCTTGTTTGCAGTTTTCCAAAGTTCTACACACAAATCAGTGAACCTTAAGAGACCCTTTCACTCTTTTATTGTGAATATTTGTCAGTGCTTCGGGGCAGTGATTGCAGTGACAGGTGAATCCAGGGGCCCAGCGATGGCGTCCCAACTTCATAGGTTTGGGAATGTAAAAGACTACCGGCCCTTTCACTCGGGACGTGGCAGTCAACAGGTTTGCATTTTCTGGGATGTAATTCCTGTTCCCTGCAGCCGAACGGCAGCGGAGCAAACCCGAGCCCGCGGCCACTGCCCTGCCAAGCCTCAGAGCCAGCTACCGCAAAGAGCCTTGTGCCGGGCGGCCACCCCGGCCGGCATCCGCGGCAGTGGGGGAGGGAGGCGGCCTGGAGGGTGTGGGAGGACTCCCGCCTGGCAGCCCCGCATGACTCCCGGCCACCTTCTCCCCCGAGTCCAGCGCTCAGGAGGGCTCCCGCCGGCTCCCGCTCCTCCTCTGCCCCCTCTTTAATTTTCATTCCGTCTTTTAATTATTAATTAAAGCCGAGAAGGGCTGTGGCTGGGGAGGGGAGGGGGAAGGTATGCAGGCAAGAAAGGGAAGAGCGGGCTGGGGGCAGCGGTGGGAGAGGAGGGTGGCTGGAGCACAGCTTTGTGTGCCGCCTTAATTGGCCTGGCCGCAGAGGGGCTGCGGCAGGGCCCGCTCCCCTCCCGCCGCCCGCCCAGCCGTGCCCGTCCCGGGCTCCCGGCGGCAGGACCCCCGAGCTGTCCCCGCCAGCGCCCCGGTGCGCTGTCCTGCCGCGGATGGCAGCCGCTGCCGGGGGGCCGCTGCTGTCCCGCGCACCGGAGCCGGGCTTGATATTTAATCCGTCTCTCTTCGGACAAAGACTCATCTTTTTACCACGGAGAAACGCCACTGGGATGAGGCTAACCTCTAGGGTTATATCCTAAACCGCTACCCAAGAGCTTGAAAGATGCTTGCCCGGCCCTCTTCTAACCTGAACAAAAAGGATCTGGAAAAAAAAAATCACTGCTTTTTCTTTTTTTTCTTTCTTTTTTTTTTTTCTTTTCTTTCTTTCTTTCTTTCTTCCTCTCTTCCTCTCTTTCTTCCTCTCTTTCTTTCTTCCTCTCTTTCTTTCTTTCCCCCGCACAACAAAGAATTCCTAATCATTTCATCTTGGGGGTGAATTTTTATTCCCGCGTCCACTCAGGGTATTGAAATCGATCGCTGCAATATTTAATATATTACTGTCTTAGAGTCCTTTTTCTCTGTAAGGCTGGGTTTATTTCTTTTCTGATTACGTCCCTTCCTATAATAGCACATTCAGTACATCTGTCTGCGGTGTAAAATAATCTTAGTCTTCATTAAATACACAGTCATTAAAGGCTGCGGTCAGTTTTCTAATTATGTGGAAAAGCAAACGCCGGGTAAATAAAGATATATTAACAGAATAATCTCCCAATAAATTCACAGGCACTTGAACAACAAACTCAACAAATATCTGAAGGTATAACTACAACATTGGAACTAACTATTTTTTAATTATGTGAGGTTTATATAATGTACCCTTCATTTTTTGTTTAACTTTCCTGTAGTGACCTGTCCCATAACCTTGTAATCCACTGTGGGATATTTCTTTGTGGCCTCTTTCCTTTTGTTATGCCCCTACAGGTTTCCAGCTTAGATGCTTTTTTTTTTTTTTCTCTTGGTAAATGCGTCTTTAAAAAAATATTTGACCTGTTTGACTTAGAGACGTGCATAGACATCTGTGGATTGGGTTAGGCTTAAATTTTCTACGTGATTTCATGATCTTTGTAAAGCAACACCTGAAAAGTAAAAATAATAGTCCTTCGACGTTGAGGAAAATTGTTCCATTGGCAGTGTTTGTAAATGTCAATGACTCTCGCGCATGAGTTTTCTTTTTTCAGTTTACATAAATACATAGTTTAATGATCTCTTTGAGACCACATCCTTATTTATAGCACATGTCCCGGCACAAGCTTTTGCCACCCGAGTTTGTTTCGACTGGATTGGAGTGCCCTTAGGAAAACCAGCGAGTTTGCCAAAGGATCTGCAGCACCTTGATAGGAAGTGTGGGATAGGGAGCGAGCTCGGGAAATTTGCTTTTCCCGCTTCCCTGTGAGCGAGAGAGGCTCCTAGAAAACGCTGTCATCACAGCCGGAGTTCCGGGGAACTGGGCTGCAGCCCTTTATCATGGACCAGCTCTCATCGCATGGAATCAGCCAGTTGTTTTTTCAGGCTGAGCTTTTCAGGTACTGGCGAGCGAAGTCATTGCAAAACAGAGATAAACACTGAGCAAGGGAGTTGCTGCTTCTCCATGTCCCTAAGTGGAGACAGAGAGAGTCCTGATGAACTCGGTGATGCCTGCGAGGAAATCCTGAGCACCTTAGCGGGCAAAGACAGTTATTCTAATTGGAAAACTCCTTTTCTTTTAGCACGCAAGCGTTCCTCTTCAGAAACCTGGGGCTGGTGGAAGCAAAAACGTTATCGCTATCATACCTATACAAAGTTATTAAAGCTATTGATTCTTAACTTTCTCAGCGAAGACAAATTCACCATATGTTGATGTGTAAGCACTTTGGAATAAAATTAAAACCAGTTCTGTGTAATTGTCACTATGTATGATCCTAATACAAACTATCAGATGTTTATGCAGTTCGTCTTTCTTAATGATCAGACGCCATCGGCGTTGATAAACCAAACTCAAGCAGTAAATTCTGCGTCGAGGGAGGCTCCGGCTCGCAGGTTTTGTGAAGACGGAGCAGCTCGCAGGGAGCCGCAGCAAAATCATCCTGTAGTTTTGTGCCGGCGTTGGGGCTGGGAGCCGCTGAACTCTCAGTTACCCTCTGGAGCTTTTTCCTAAACCCGATGTCATCCGTCTCCTGCGGAAAACGGGAGGAACAAATGCAGCAGCACGGCAGGAGCTGGCAGAGGAGCCGGACTCCGGGCTGGAGCATTCCCGGGAAGCCTCGCCGCATCTGTGCGCGGGTGTTTACAGAGGGGAGGGAGAGAGGGAGGCAGAAAGGCCTCGGGAAAGGCAGGAGACTCTTTTAAGTCCGCTGATGAGGAATTGCTGCCGGGTATACTCCTCTTTGCCCCACGAGCAATGCAAACACGTATATAAAGATTCCCAACTTTCATGTGTGTTTTAAAAAGTTCACCTACTTTCAAGCCTATTTCAGAAGTCTGGGTTTCCGGGACGGAACAAACACCGCCAAGCACTCTGCGTGGAAGGCAAGAGATATCAGCGATTATCTGGAGAGCCTTTCTATTTATCGGCCTCTACGCAGCTAGATAGGGAAATACGAATATTCACTAACTTGCTGAATGGCAGGGCTTGTGTTGAACGGCTATATTTTACAGGCCCCTTTACGGGAAAAGGATACAGAAATCATAATGGAATTAATGAGATTTTATTAGCAAAAATTTGTAAACCCCAGGTAACCATTTATAAACTTACTCTAAAATGTGAGAGAGACTGCGAGATCACAGCCGGGGAGATCTGACATTATTTTATATGGCGTATTAAACGCCATTCGCTCTTTTCTTCTACTACATCATTTAGCATGAACATCTTTTTCCCTCAGGCGAACTTCGCCAGATTTTGACGGGGACGATTATGTCATAGAGGGAAACAACCTAAAAATCCTTCTTCTTATTATTATGTGCTGCTTCAATCATCCCCAACATACACAGTAAAGTTTTTCAAACCGTCTGGAAAACTGTATAAGGAATAGCACGCTGTTGCTATTTACCTTTACCAAAATATCATGCCCACAAAAATGGAAATAAGCTTTTCCAAAAGAGAACAAACCCTATTCTTTTGTTTGTTTTTGGGGTTTTGTTTTTTTTTTTGTTTTGTTTTTTGTTTTTTTGGGGGGGTGTGTTTTTTGTTGTTTGTTTGGTTTGTTTTGTTTTTTAAATAATATTTTCCTCCATGCACTTCACTAGATAATAATTCTACGCTTGTGATTGTCCCGGGCAGTTTACCATTGAATCTCGGGAACGCAAAAGCCTCGCGGGTAAATATAAAACATATGTTCGCACAGGTTATGTGGCAGCTTTAACACTCGCAGCTCCATTCACACGCATCTCCACAAACGCACAAAGACCCTAGAAATCCCAGCAAAAGCGCTGCTCCCGGGGCAGCCAGGCGAGAGGTGGTCCAGGGGAGCAGGGGCTTTTGCTCCGGGAGCAGCACCAACCTACAACAAACAACCGGGAGGTCCGGGAGGGTGTGTCCGGGACCGAGCCGTGCCTCGGCCTCCGAGAGCGGCTGGGGTCGGCCCTGCCGCTCTGCCGGCGCGGTGTCCTGGCTCTTCACCGTCACCAGCTGCTTTTCCAAGCCTGTTTGTTTGTTAGTTTATTTATTTTTTTCCCCAGGAAGGTTGAGAAAGGGGAATGACAAGATGAAATATAATACAGAGATGTGAAGTGACCCGAGTGGCAGCTGAAGACGAGGTCTTAGCTGGGACGTGTTTCCCAGCCAAACTCTCCGCTGCTCTTCGGGGAAAACCAAACGCAGGTTGATGGAAACATCCTGTTTTGAGGGAAATGGACTGTACAGTCCTATCTAGCAGCTTCGACACTACTAATCAGCCTGGAAAAGCGCTGCGAGCACAAGTCTCGGGGAAGAGGGAGCCGCGCATCTGATACGATTGCAATTCAATCCCGATCCTGAAAGGCAGTTCGGAAAATCGCTGAGCTCTGAGAGGCAGAGCCGGGCTGCGGAGGCCCCTCTGCGGCTCGGCCCGCCGGGAGACCCGCTCCTTCCTCTGCCTGCAGCAGGGGTAGAGCCCCGAGCCGCAGAGGGGAAGGCAACAGATGTGGGCTGTACAGAAATCCGTGGAACAAGTGCTCAAAACCCAAGGGGATTTCTCCTAATAGCGAAATCAGAGGGGGAGAGATTTCAGAAAAGAGAATAGCCCAATATAAGTTTCTAGAGTAGAATTTACATTTCATCGTGATTTGTATGTTACAATATGCAGACGCGTGCACGCGGGAGGGGTTTGGGTGCCAGCGGCGGGGAGTCCCCGCGTCCCGGTGCTTCTGACCGCCGAGACCATCGGCGTACCTCTACCCGCGGCCGGGAAGGGGGGCCACGGTGCGGAGTTTGGGGAAGTTCATTGCGATACCCCTATTGCCATCCCCTCCCCCGCCCCTCCGGAACGAGGGAGAAGGGACTGGAGGTGCTGGCTCCCGTTTATTTGTCTAAGGGGAACGGCGGCGTGGGAGGCCGAGGGCCGCCTTTGAGCCCCCCTGGCCATGCGGACGTGCCGTTCGGCGGGCAGGGCCGGCCGGCCTGCGGGCCGGGGCGGTGCGGGGCAGGCGGGCAGGGACACCCGGGGCAGCGCGGCCGCGAACAAAGGCCGGGAGCGGCTCCTGCACGTGTGCGCTGCCGCGGCGGGGCCGGCGGGCTCGGCCGTGCGCAGGGAGGCTCCGGCCGCGCCGCCGCTCCCCGGGCTGTCGGGCAGGGACAGGGGCTCCCTCCGGCCGGGGATTCCGGCGCGGCCCTCGCCGAGGGACGAGGCTTCAGCAGGGTCTGCCTGCGGGACGTCCATGTCCGGCCCCACCGCCCAAAGGTCACCGCGGCTGGTCCGGCTTCTCGCTACAGGCCACATTAGCGGAGCGGCCATTTACTGCCCCGGAATTGCAGCGCGGCCCGGGTTAGCCCATAAAGCCATTCACACTCAACAATGGGGATTTTCTCAACAATTAACAAGAAACAACATAATAAATCCATTTACAAAGCCCTCGCTATTTACTATAAATTAGCCACTCTTTAAGAGACCGGTGCGTAATTTCACACGCTTTACAGCCCCAGCTACATTTTAGACGCAAGAGCAAACAGCCCTGTTGGACCTTCTGCGCTGACCCCGCTCCCCGTCCTCTCCCGGGCCGGCTCCGCGGGGGCGGACGGCGAACGGCCGAGCGCGGAGCCCCGGGCCTCCCCCGGCTGCTTCCTGGCTCGGAGCCCGGCATGTGCCCCGAGGGCCCCGCGGAACCACCCCGGGCTTGCCCCCTGGCTCGCCCCCAGCGCGGAGCGGGCAGGGCGGGAGCGGCGGGGCCGCGGCGCGGGAGAGCCCGGGAAGATGGACGCCCCGGCGGATGAGCCGGAGGGGGAACGGGGTGGGAGCCCCGGCCCCGCTTTGAAGAGCGGGAGCCCCCGGGAAAGGCCGCGCCGCCCCCGCCGGCCGCGGGAGCCGCTCCGGGAGCGGGGAAGCCGAGCCAGGGACCGCGGCCGGGAGCGAGGAGCCGGCCCGGGGAGCTGGGCCCGGGAGCCGAGAAGGCTCCGCCGCGCCGGGCAAGATGGCGGCCTGAGGCGCGCTGTGCCCCGGGCCCGCCGCGCTTGGGCAGCCCCGCCGCTCGGGGGCCCCGGCTACGCTCCCGCATTTTTTTGACCTCCCTCTTCTCTCTTTTTATTTTTTTTCTTTTTCTTTTTCTTTTTTTTTTTTTTTTTTTTTTCTTTTCTTTTTTTTGTTTTTTTCTTTTTGTGATTTCCAGGCGGTGCGGGAGGGGGGCCAGCGGCGCTCCCGCCGTCCTCCCCCCTGTTTACAAACACAGCTGTTGCCGTGTATTTGCAATGCTAGGGGTAAAGCCACCAGCAGCGAGGAGCAAACGAGAGATGGTGCGGGAGAGGGGTTCTCGGCATCTGGAAAGGACAGGGCGCCTTGTTTTTGAAACTGTCAATTCCCTCAACCCCTATTGTGAGCGCCTCATGCAAAACATCTCGGGCCTTTTAAAGCGGGGGCTTGTGAGGCCGCCTCGGAGAGAAAGGGAGAGGGGGAGAGAGAGGGGCCTAGGGCACGGGAAATAATTATATCAGCGCAGTGAAAAAATGCAACGTGTAAGGCCTAAACCCGGCTCTCTGTCCCTTCCCGAAAGGTTTTTGGTCAGGCCGGAGCTGACAGACCGCGGCTTGCAGGGCCGAGTACCAAGGGAATGGGGAATGGCTGCGAGCGTGACTTCGGGAAGGTGGATCCCAAAGCCTCCCTCCTGATTTTGCTAGCCAGGGCTTTTCGTTTTCAGGCGCTCGCCCTCCTTTTGTGCTTCCAAGCTGACCAAATAGATCCCAGGATGAACCATTACATATTCTTCCCAGCAATCCTCTTAACCATAAAAACCACAATTAACAAGGTTATCTGCGTTTCATGTTCTCTAACATACTGCATATGTAGAATATTTTCCTGCAGATTACCGCCGTGTGTCAAAAATGCCACTTTTTTACCCTTTTCTGTCTCAACCACTCGCACGTGTGAACAGTGACAAACACAAACATGATAACATTGCTCTTATTTCTGCAGAAACTTTAATTTATTGGCAACTAAATCTGTTAGAGTAAATGGGATCAGAAACCATGTAAAAAATCACCATATGAATTGGTTAAACAGCAAACTTCATACAACAGCTACCACTATTTTGCATTATTGCTAGTAGTGGCTTTTTAAATAAACAACCAGTAAAGAGATTATCCCACTGTAGTCAAGTAAGTGTAGCTTATAGAACAATCACTTCTTAAAGTAAATTGCTGTAAACGGTAAGTTACATCTTTTAAGGCAATATACCTCATTGCTGAAGGCATTACACGTGTTCCCTTTTTAATGTTCTAGAGAATTAAACAGAGTCCAAAACTTTCTTTTGTCTTCCATCTGGCAGCAGAAATATTCCCAATAAATTTACCAGTGAACTCTATTTGTGGCAAATACCTACAGAGTATAGTCCTTACAGTACGTGCGCTTCCTCAATTGCTTTTTCCCTAGAAAATTCTGATGATTTCTGTGTACACCAGGAATTGGAAAATGGTGGCAATTACTAACATATTGTAAGTTCTATCTCATGTAAACATGGCAACAAAATGGTAGCCTGTCTGTCTTGGAAAACCTTGTGTTTTCCACGTTATTAGAACTTACCTTTATGGGAGAAATTTGGTTATTTTTATGTAATTCAATGATAAGACTTTACATGTTTGAGGCTGAAATTATAATGAGCTCTGATCGCAATAATAATTACAATGTCGTCAGAAACAGTTACCAAACTACCAGAATTGAACAGAATACCATCCCATCCCCCCCTCCACCTTTTTTTTTTTTTTTTTCCCTGGTGAGTTATTGTACCTGGCTAATTTCTCCAACGGTAGTAAAACCACGAATGTCCCTGCTAGTGACTTGTACTAAACTGAGGTGTGCACGTGTGAAAATTATTTGGCTGTTTAACTCCTCGCCGTTTGCTGCTGCCTGGATGGAGGGGAGCCCAGCGGAGCAGCCTGCCGGGGATGCCCGGGGGTGCCTGGAGCTCCCGGGCCGCTGGCAAGCCTGGGCGCCATATTTCACGTCCTCAACTCTGCAGAGCCTATTTGGTATAAATTTATGCTTATACCTCCCCCTCCAGCCCCCAACCCCCCACCCCGGATTATTTCGGAACCTGTAAAGGCACCTCTGTAATTTACAATTCCTGGCCAAATCAGCATATCTCTAATTGGAAGTAAACAGGGTCAGGGGACAGAGTTACTTTGAAAGTGATATGTTGTTTAACTGACAAGGCGAAATTTTAGGTTTCAAGTTTGCATATTGCACTTTTGCAGATTTTGGCTCTTTTTTTTCCTTTTTTTTCTTTTTTTTTTCTTTTTTTTTTTTTTTTTTCTTTCTTTCTTTTTTTTATTTTTTTTTTTTTTTTTTTTTTTTTTTGGTCAACGGAAGACCTTTGTCAGGCAGACACGGTTTCTAACAGAGCGGGGGGCTTTCCTGAGCACTACATTTTGTACGTTCTTACAGTTCTCTGGAAATAAGGCTGTAATCTGTGCAGCTCTAAACACACGAATGTAAACATTCATCTCAGAACAACTTCAGTAAGCAGATTTTTCATGACCATCGTAATTTCAGCAGAGCGGTTAAGTATGCAATGCACCTTTTGCAATTGGCAGCTTAAAGTGATGTGTGTGCATGTGTGTGTGTGTGTGTGTGTGTCTGTGTGTGTGTGTGTGTGTGCATGCAGGGGGGAAGGGTAACTCCACTGAAAGGCAATTGTTTACTTTTTCTAAATATATTTGGCTGCAGGTATTCTTAGACTAGGCCTTTTACAATGAGAGGAAAACTCCGGTGTGGATATAGTAAACAGAGCTGAAATCAGTTAGTGACTGCTTGGGATATTTGGAGACATAAGGGGCTGGGACAGAGCATCACAAAAGGCAGGAATTAAAAAACTGAAACCCAGGCAGTGGATTGCCAGCAGAAATGTTGACTTTGAGTCACACAGTAAACATTACATTGTTGCTTTGTTTTCCTTTTTTGATTTGCGATAAATTATTCTCCTGGGATTGATCGATGAGTGGAATCCTTAAAATTTAATTTGTGAATGATCTAGTATAAATAAAATGCTAATCCAAAGAAAGAAACCAGCAATTATTCATCCTAAACTCTGCTGATTCAGCAACTCAATTATTATTGCCTTTCTCAAGCTGCAAACTTTTCAGGCTGTTTTCAGAGTTGCTGTATCCGTCCTCCCCCCGCAAGAGATACCTTCCCCCGTCCTCAGCTCTGCCTCCACCTCGGCCTCCAGCCTTTCTCTTTTTTTTTCCCCTCCTTCTCTTTCTTTTGCAGAGGTTGGGGGGGAGGGAGGGAGTGAAACAGTTAACCTCTTGAAGCGTATTTCCTCCAAATAAAAACAGTGAACTTACAAACGGAGAGGAAACCACGGATAACTCTGCAATAATTCAAAGTGTTTGGAATCAGGATTTTTTTAAAACAGTGTTTTTAATTGAAAATAAAGCTAAAGCATGCTTTTCAACAGTGCAAATTTCCATAATTTTGATTTACTGCTTCCATCATCACAATATATTATACCAGCATGTCTTACCGAGGGCTAGACTCTAGAAGTCTGCCTGTTCGACTATTTCGATATTAAGTGCAAATATAGATAATTGCCTCTGATTGTCACGTGCAGTAGAAATGTTTCTGCTACATAGAGAGGATGGCATGGCAAAAAACCCCACGACAGCAAATTTCAAGGGATGAGGATAGAACCGGGAAGTGTAACATGGTTGAATCGCCTGAGTTTTGTTGCCAAAAAGCTATGAATAACATGATATTCTCATTTTGTGTAATCTTTCCACTTACGGCCTCTCATTTCACTTTCTGTGTTGTATTTACTGCTTTGCTATTTCCTCCAGCCAGCATGAGGGGCTGGACCATAAATTGTACTGCTGGCCGGGCAAATATTTTAGTTGCTTTGCAAGTTTGTAAGGGGCATGTTCAGACCACAACTTAAGTATGACATTAGTGGATAACAGTAACCTTATTTAAGACCTCTGGGTGAAACAAAAAGGCTTCCCAATTACAAAGAGTGGCTGTACAAGTAAAAAGACACCCTTTTACCAAAAATAGAATTCCACATTTATTTACTGGTTTCAAATGAGGCAGCTTTTCCCAGCGCTGGGGTCACAGGCAGACCCCAGTCTTTTCCAAACCGGAGAAAAAGGAGTAAGTGCAACTGCTCTTCCAAAAAGACACCCCTGCACCCGAAAACAAAGCTCCCGAAAAGTAGACTGCTGCCACATTGAATTATAGTGAACCCTTACTGTGCAACCATGTAACTTAACAAAGTTTAACTGAATTAACAGTTAGACTTCCATTTTCAAAATCTAGTGCATAAATTTAATGGCTCATTCTAATATTTATTATTCAACCTTTTGACATTTATTTGCAGCAGTTGAATTGAGGTACTGGTGCATTATTAGCATTTAAACAGTAAAGTGTTCCAGCTCTACCATAATAACTGAGTTTAACTTGAGTCTTTAGCCTGAAGTACTCTGTGGAATGTAACATAATTAAAAAAAAAAAAAACAAAAACAAAAACAATGCAACAGAACAAACAAACAAAAAAAAGCCCAAACCAACAACAACCAAAAAAACCCCCACCAGAACCCCAAAACAAGGAAAAAAACCCCCACTGTTGTAATGGTAAATAAAATAGTAATCCGGTTTCTGTCTTCAGAATGTGATAAAACAGGATTCCAAAAGTGTATAGCATTAATGGGTTTGTACAAACCATGCTGCAGAGTTAAAAAAAAAAAAAAAAAAAAAAAAAAAAAAAAAAAAAAAGGTAAGAAAGTTAAAGGTGGTTCAAGAAAATATTTTCCAAACTACTTTATTAATTAAATTTCCTGAATTTGTGGCTAGGTGGAAGAGGTATTGCAGAACCGCCCAGCTGCCATTTCCATACAGGATGGGCCTTGTGAGGTGGTTGGGAATCCTTAGTGGTGTTTAAGGAATAAGCTGGCAACAAATCCCCATCATTGCCAATAATTAGTGATGGTGGACAGGGAAAATTTGCCATGAAATTAAATGGCCTTTTCACTGCTGATGCTACATTGCTGGCTACCCTTTTGCGTCTATTGTTAACTGTAAAATCATCCAGTGTTCCTTCATGTGTCTCGATTTTACCTGTAGGACGTGGGCTTCGAGCTGATTTCAAATTTGGTTTGACTGGAGGAGTCTGCAGTACAGGTCGCTTTCCCAAAACCAGTGTCCTGTAATTTTTTCTCACCCTTGCTCCAAATTTATACTCCCCATCCTCAGGTTTTGGAGTACCTAAAGTGCATGAGAGGACCTGACTCTGAGTCAGTGGGTTTAAGGAAGTGGTTTCTTTCTCAGTGCATGCAGAATCTTCCTTGGCTGTTAATAAAGCGTCCTGGTTATTACTCTCAGTCACACCGTAAAACTCATCCTTAGTATCATTGCACTCACACTTTAGCTTATGTGTTGTAAGATCAGGCTCATACTCGTCGTTCGCACTGCTGTCCTCTATTTTGATTTTAATGCTGTGCAGGAATGGCAATGCCTTATTGCCTGTATCAGTGCACTGGAGCTCAGCTGCTGCTGCTGCCCCTGGAGAAGCAGCATCCTCCGCAGGATCAGTTTGTAAAGAGGGCAAATCCGTGGCAAATTCAATACAATGAGGGATTTTGGAATCTTTCTCTGAATTTGCTGCCGCTGATGAAGAATCATTATTTAAGAACCTAGCAGCTATTGTATTGTTATCTGCACGGTGTGTAGTAGTTGCTTGAAGGCATTTCCTTGCCTCTCTGAGTATTCTTTGTTGTGGAAATGCATTGTTTGTCTTTGGGCTAGGTGAAGAGGCCCCCTTTGCAACACAGTTAATTGTTAGGTCAGTACTCTTGGCATTATTGGAAAATTCAGAGTGTGGGAATGTGAGTTCGGATACCCTATCGTCTCTTATCTCCGCGAAGCAGCTCCCCAGGCCGCCGGAGCAGCGCAGCGCCGGAGCGGCGGGAGCCCAGCCGGGGCAGCCCCACTCCTCCGGCAGCTCCGGCTTGACTCCGCCGGGAGCGCCGCGGAGGGCGGGCAGCCCGCCGGGCTCCGCCGGGGCCGGGGGCCGGGAGGCGGCGGCGGCCGCCAGATGGTACAAGAAGTTGGCGTGGACCACGCCGGGCGGGCTGCAAAAGCTGGTGCGCCTGAAGCGGATGCTCTGCACCGAAACCTGGCTGGAGACCGAGCTGGAGTCGGAGTCCGAGGTGCTGTCCTCCTCCTCCTCCTCTTCCTCCTCCTCTTCCTCCTCCTCTTCCTCCTCCTCCTCCTCCTCCTCCTCCGAGCTGCCCTCGCTGGAGTCCGAGGCGCCGCTGCCCTCCTCGTCCTCCTCCTCCTCGTCCTCCTCCTCCGAGCTGCCCTCGCTGGAGCTGGAGAGGCTGGAGCCGCAGTCCGAGTCGTGGGCGGCGCGGCCCGAGCAGCAGCTGGACTCCGAGTCGCTGCTGCCGCTCTCGGGGAAGGCAGGCGGCCCGAAGCCGCGGGGCAGAGGCAGCGGCAGCCGCGGGGCGCCGCGGGGCCGGCAGGGCCGGGGCAGGGCCAGGGGCCGGCGGGCGCCGCCGGGGGGGCCCAGCGTGACGGCGGCGGCGGCCGCCCCGTGGCGGCGGCGGCGGCAGCGGGCGGGCAGGGGCGGGGGAGCGGCGGTCGGGAGCCGGGGCCGCGCCGCGGAGGCGAGCGGGCGGCGGGAGCGCAGGGGCACGCAGCCGCCCACCGCCGGCGCCGTTTCATAGTTTACGGGGGATTTGCAAGGCGCCCGAGCGATTTCTGGGTAGCTGTGGCCAGTGTATTTACTAAAAATGTGAGGTAGATGAGCGGCCGGTAGCAAGGCTGTGTCCCCCGGGCGCAGAGCTTTCCTCCGGACGGGCAGCAGCGGCCGAGGAGAGTCGCTCAGACCCAGCCAAAGTTTGTTCTCCTTCCAGAAGCCGGAGAAGGGGTCGGCGGGAGCGAGCTCCGGCCGCAGATCCGTGGCAGACAGCGCCCGGCTTAGTTTCCTCCGTTTCGTTTTAAGAACCCGTTCGGTTTTGCAGGATGTGTATAGGGCTTCCACGTCCTCTCTGGAGATCAGGGTGCATTTGGCGGCGTGGAAAGCGATGGAGTTGATGGCTTTGAGTTTCCTCAACTCCTCCAAGTCGCAATGATGTTTTTTTACTTTTAAATGATCCATTCGCTTGTGCACGGTAGTTCGCGGGATGTTTTTGAGCAGGTCTGTAAAAACCTGGGAGAGTGCAAACATTTGCTTTCCTTTAATGATGAGGTAGCCGAGCCTCACGCCATCCACCTCTTCAAAACCCGACTTCAGGTCTCCCATTTCGTGAATTAAATTATTCCCAGCATTTGCAGAGAGAGAGAGAGATGAAAAAAAAAAAAAAAAAAAAAAAAAAAAAAAAAAAAAAAGCCACACACACACAATCCTCAGCCAGATGCTGTATTTGTCTCAAGGCATCCTGCTAATAAAATATAACAAAGGCTGTTATTCCTGGTGAATGAAGTGCCAAACTTTAGACAAAATTTTAAAAAATAAATTAAAAAATAGCGTGAGACTACAATCAGCATATAATCTTAAAAATCAGGTTTGCCAAAGTGTTTCTCTAAGTTGCTGCTGAAGATCAGTACCTGTTCCCTTTCATTCCCTGCTTTTCCATTGGAAACTATGATAATGGAATGTGAAGGGAGGAAGAGAAAAGAAATGCAGCTGCTATTCCCGCCGCTGCTTTAGCTACAAATAAAATGACAGAGTGAAGTGAGCTCGTCCGGAGACACCTTCATCAATTAATTCCCCTAAAGCCAACGCTGATTGGACACTCCTGACAGGTGATGCAATAAAAATTGATATTCCACCCCTTCCCCCAAAAAATCTCCCACTAATTAGCATACCCTTATACTGCCACCTCCCCTCCCAAAGTAAATAATACAGTTAGTATATAAATCTTTCTATTAAACAATCCGAGCTCAAACACACTCAGCCCTCTCAGACTTCCTCGTCTCTAGCTTCGAAGGAAGGATTTGTATGCTTTTCCCCCCTATCGTTCCGTATATTTTTAGCCTGTTTTGGACAAACGTTGCTCTTTTGTGCATGCCGTGAATTTAAAGGACATAAGTCTGATCGTAGCGATGGAAAATCCTTCGGTAACGTAGCCGCTTTAAACCAGCGTTTTATTCTGCATTGTGTGGAAAATGAAGCTTAGCGAAAACGTGCAGAACAGCCTGGTATTTCCCCTTCTGAGGCTCCAAAGTTAAATGTTCGGTGGTTAACGAGAGGGAGTACTTACATTTTCGAGTTTTTCTCGATTTTCCTCTTCTGCTTAATTAGCTTTTTATAGCCGGGTACTAAGGTTATTTTTGCTGTCTGAATATCACGGGTTCCCGCACCGTGATACTATAACACTTTTAACTGAAATTCTGCCTGTAATATTGCAGGAGTGGGGGAGGAGGACGTGAGCTCACGTCAGACCCATAACAAAGCATAGATAAGCCAGAAATGTATACACTTTTCACGATTAACCGTGCTGGATCACGAGCTGGAATGTCCTATAGTCCCAGAGCCCACGTCAGGATTCCTGCGTCCTGATTGCTTCCAGCAGAGAAAGGAGAATGTAAAATATCCAAGGTGCTTCCAGGAGCCTTTACGTAATAACAAAAAAGTGCTGGAACACACAATATACGATATTGCATCGGGCTAGGATGCTTCTGGCTCGCAGTTTGCATATTCCGCTCGGAGTAGCCCTGCCGAAGCTTTTTGATGCTCCATTTATATCAGCCCCTTAAAATCAATTTGAAGAAGCAGCATGAAGGTTTAACCTCTTCTTAGGAACGTTAAATTATTCGAGTGTCAAGAACGAGGATTTCGCAAATGTTGCGATAGCTGCATGCCTCTCCCTTGTCACGTTAAAGTGATGCTTGCGGTTTGCACGTTAGGCGCTGCGAAAAAAAATATCACCAATCTCTGCCGTGCATCCAGTGTTCCGCTGGATACAAACACCAGCACTTTTATGTATCACTGCACATCCAGAATTAGACACATCCGCGAGATTAATGAGACATCTCATACTGCTGTGACTTGGCAAAAAAATCAACGGAGGAAAAAAAAAATAAAAAAAATCTTCAATCCCAAACGTCAATATCCACTCCGCGTGTTGGCAATATGGTGCGTGGAGTTCGTGTTACCCCGTCAGGTACAGCTAAAAGAAAGCGCATAATCACTCTGCGAAAACGCCGTTTTGCATGCCAAGGCGAAATGCAGGCAAGCCCCCAATTTCACAGGAATTCGAGAGAGAAGTGGGAATTTGGAGAAGTGCATCCGGGAATGGAGGAAGTCTATTCAAGGGAGCCTCTAACTCGGAGGGCTGAGATTTGAAAAGTCAGCCCTGGACTACTGTTGCTCTCAGCGCAGATGTAATCGCCGCTGTTCAACTTAATCCATGTGTGTGCGAACCGCGATGCTTAGTTCTTCCCTCTGAAACCTAGGGATAGTATTCCCATCCGAGAAAGCAGAGCTACAGCAAATTACATTTTGTCCCTCGAATTAGAAAAGGATCATTGAGTGGATCTCGTGATATTTCAGCCTTTAAACGTAACCGAGAGGCAGCAGTGAACAATGCCTCGGCACAGCTCAGACCATCCGCGGAGTTCTCCTTTCCTCTCCTCGCATCTGGATTCCCCAGCCTTGCCTTTCTCCTGCTCGCTCGTGTGAGAGGCAAAAAAAAGCAAAGTTTCGAGAGAAAACAGCTGCTGGCGCTAAAGAGAAATCATCGTGGTCTTTCTAGAGCTAGAGACAATAAGGTCGTTTAAAAATTCCTCCTGATGTACTTATATGCTGCGAACACCCCCACCCCCTCCCTACTGCTCTCCTCCCCCTGCTTTAAGGTTAAGGCTATGGAGTCAACAGTAAAGGAACAGTAAACTCGGAGAAAGCTGCTCGGAAGACGTTAAGCCAAAACCCCGATGGGCTGAAAAGTCCTTTATTTGTCAGGTAGTTCATCTGGGTCGGGTTCCCGTGTAAATCCACGCGTGTATTCGCACGCAGGGAGCCACGGGCACCCAGACACGCACCCACGCGCTGCCCGTGATAGCCTGGCAGTGGGATTCGGCAACTATTTAAAAAATGTCCCCACTCTTTCTTTTTTTTTTTTTTTTTTTTTCTTTCTTTCTTTCTTTCTTTCTTTCTTTCTTTCTTTCTTTCTTTCTTTTCTTTTCTTTTCTTTTCTTTTTAATTTTTTTCCCCCTCTCTTTTCTTTCTTTCTCCTTTTTTTTTTTTTTTTTTTTTTTTTTTTTTTTTTTTTTTAATTCCGGCGGTACCAAACGTTTAAAACTAGTGACGGCTTTTCGGCTAACCTCGAGTTCCAGAAAGGTGCGGCCATGAGCACCGGGGTCGAGGCAGCGCCAGATGTCGGCAGGGAGAAACCCACGAGAAGTCTTGGGAAATGTCAGGCGCCCAACCTACATATCCCCACCGTATACTTACACACACTTTCGGTGGCATATCTTTCTCTGCATCTCACACAAGAGAGCTTTGTTTCTCTATTTCTCCATCATTTGGTTTGGTTCTTTTTGTGTGTGTGTGCGTGTGCGTGCGTGCTTTCCCTTGGCCATCAGCACACGTTGTGTATCCGGGGTCGTCTTCAAGCAGGCTGGGGAAGATCCTGATAAACAGCCGTCAGAGGCCCCTTGCACACGCACACGCAGGGGACTTGAAAATGGATTTGCACACTCACGGGGATTGCGATCAATAGCCACCAACATTTATGGCTTAGATTGTTAATGTGAAAGCTGGTCAAAATAATGGAAATGAAAAATTAAAGGTGTCTGGTGTCAATTACATGAAAAGTTATGCCATAATTTACTTACTGGGATGTATGCCTGCGTGTTCGTGTGTCCATGTGCATGTGTGTGCAGACCCAGACGTACACGGAGCTATCTCTCAAAAGCAGGGGAGTTTCTTTGTTAATTTTGTGGACTGTGTCACCCTCGCTGGTGATCAAAGATGAACATGATTAAAGGAATGGATGTTTGTCTCACATTTCTTAAGATAAGGACGCCCAGAGATGCCCGGTTTTGCCAAACACATGCACATGCAAGTACAGAGAGTTGTGTGTATGGGCGCACATACACACAGAGGCGATCAATCAAACGTGCTCCTTTTCACGTTGAGTAGCGTGCAATCTGCAATCTACACTCTATAGCCAGTAGTATTTCAGTCTTAAAACTGTCTGGCCAAAGGATAAACCTCATTAAGAAAGAAAGAGCAAAATAATATTCATAATACTTTGCTGTAGACCTATTCCCATTTGTTGAAAATCATATAGTTTTATTTTTGTAAACTTGTATTAAAATATATATATGCTCACAGGGAACTGCTTAGCCATGTCATCAGAAAGAAAATGTGTGTAACATTTAAAATACTCCTTTTACGTGATGTTTTGATTTATTTTCATAGTATGATTATGTTTAAATACCAGTGCAATTTAGCCTGACCTCTTCCTTCTGCAATGTAGTAATGCACACACCATTTACAGTCTTTTAAACGTTTCATTGGGAAATGCAACAGCAATGTCCACCACTGATTGTACTAATGGGGAGAATTCTGAATATCTTCAGGAAAACCTAAGGGTCATGTGCGTTTTCACACTAGGATTGCCACAATATTGGAGTATTATTATTCTTTATTATTATTTGTTAATAACTATGTCTTCAGGTATTGACAAGTATTAAATAAACCTTTTGCTTTCATGATGCTGTGCAGAAATACGTATTTCACACGAGATCTTGATTTCTAACACTACACCCTGCTTCTATTTACTGTTGGGTGTATTTTGCTCAAGAAGGACACAGATAGAAAGCAGCTAGGGGCTATCACAAAGAGTCCAGTAACGTAAATATAATAGGGTCACAGAATAGTATAATATGATCCTTCTGCTATTTTAAAGTCAGCCAAATGTGACTGTAGTAACTAAAATTTGCCATAAATTCTAGTCAGACAACGTACCAGAATGTAAAACTAAATCTCCTAAATGTGTGGGACAAAGAAATACCAGCCATCAGACTGGGAAAAAAAAAATCATAATATGGCTAACAGTCTTATACCTAGAAGTTTTGGGTGTTTTTTTTCCTGATTTTTAAATTTTTATTATCATTTCCCCTCCTCTTTTTTTCCCCTTCTTTCCCCCCCTCTTTCTTCTCTTCTCTTTTTTTTTTTTTTCTCCTAGTTTTTTTTTTTTTTTTTTTTTTTTTTAACAGAGATGCAATGCAGAGTTCTACTAACTCCTTTTTAAGTTTGTGAGTTTTTGTTTTTGTTTTCATGGGGGATGGATAGTTTCTTGAAGACTAGAATTTTGTGCAATTTATAATCACTATGGGCTAAGACTATTTCTTGAATTTAATACTCATGGTAGTTTTAAAATACTTTTTAGCAGGAGTTTCTGGACACATACTACATGCCATGTTGTTTACTGACCCATAATCAAAATGCAGTGACCTTCTACCCTTTTTTTGCCCCTTGACCCATGCTGAATTCAATGCAGCCTTTATAAATTTGCAAATCCTTGGACGTAAAGGGGATTTGGTGAGGCTTTGTTCTGAAAGGATCCTAAAAGTTTGCATTTTTAATTAGACAAAGGTAAAGCAACAAACATTGGGAAACAAGATCCTCTCCTGCACATAGGTGATCACTCTTAATTTCCACGGTGGGAAACTACATCTTAAAAAACATACCCTGCAAAGTGAAAAGCAGTTGCAAACGAAGGAGGATCAGGAGGTTATGAATTGCACCAAATTAGCAATGTGGTACAAATCACTTTCATGACGTAAGGGATAGCCAGGCCACAATCTTCCGGCGCTCCTCATCTCCAAGGACCGTGTGGATCCTGGTGACCCGGGGAGAGGGGCGAGCCAGCGATTTGATCTGGAGCTACAGGCGCATTCCCTTATCTCCTTTGCTATCAGTCAGTTTAAAGGACACCGTAATTATGATGGTGATAAAACAATGCCCGCTTATGTGTGCTGAATAAATAAAGAATGTTTACAGCCCCAGAATGTTTCAATTCCAATTAAACGCTATCAAAGAAAAGCCCCTTTTGCTCCCTCCCCCCTCCCTCCCTCTCCCCCACGACTCCCTATTTACCTTGTTGGTTGTAATATGGCCCTATGAAATAAACCGGCCTTCCAGTTTGCCATTAAAGCCACATCGGGAGGACGGGGAGAAAGAGGAGGATGGGGGGGCGGTGTGAGACAACATGCACTCCCGGTCCCACAATTACTTTGGGTCGCCTGCATCCTCTGTCTTTTTTAAAATTTATTTCGCTATTATTTGTTTATTTTTCAATTGGCAAAGGCGTGATGATGCAGGGGGAAAAGGCACTTAAAGATCCTGCTCCAACCACCGGCCGAGGGAGTTGGGCTAAATTAATCCAGCGCCCTTGGGCACTGGAGGAGGGGGCTGTCCCCCCACCCCCGGCTGCCACCCCGCCGGGGCCTCGGGGACCGGGGTCTCCCCACCGCTCCTCTTCCCCCTGCAGCAGGGAGCCTTGGAAACAGGAGCCTGGAAATGCTTCCCACTCACTAAGACACAAGGATCATTTCAAATATTCATTGTATCAGCAAATCTCATCGTAATCAGATTAAAGCAAGGTTTGGGGGGGAACTGCCCGTGTTTCTGGGTGCAAAATACCGACTGGACTACAAAGAGAGCAGAAAATGGGTTCCTCTCCCCCCCACCTTGGTTGCATGGGGAGAAAAAAGAAAAGCAGTAATTTTTGCGAAAAAGGACACTTTAAAAAACTGCGTTTTTCCCCACTCCACCCTGGGTAGCATATTCCTCTCTGAGGTTTTTTTCCTTTTAACTTTACACTTAGCATTTCTATATGATGCCCTTATTTACTTGTTTTAAACTACAGAGACTATTCCTGCTGTGGAATACACTGAGGTAGATTTTCTTCACGCCAATTTACTTTTAGCTTATCTCAGCCGAGGGAACAGCTTTCTACATTCAAGCTTTAAAATGTATATTTCATTGAGTTGTCTGGGGTGAGATGCTTATATCCATTTTGTGGAAGTGAGTGAGGAACTGAGTGCGTTTTCAGGTCTGCTCGATAGATGCAGGGCCTTTTCCTTTTGAAAGTTTAGACCTCCAATACCCTCAATTCTACTGGCAGAATTAGGATGGACTTGGAGGGTCCTAAACGTGACCATTCACTAAGGCGGGGGGCTTGCAACAACGTGCTCGGCAACTTAATCTTACATTAAAAAGAGCAGACTGTGAAAGAATGGAATACAAACTCTCCCGACATTTGTAGTCGCTTCCAAAGTGGACCGTGCATTTTAAAGCTGATGGGAACGTGTGTGTTTTGGAGCAAAAAGGAGAGAAGGTAAGTGTTTATCCCTTGTATCCGCCAGTTCGGGTAGAAACAATGAAAGAACAAAGGGAACCACTTCTCCGTGTGAACATTTCCCATTTTCCTCCTCCGTTTGAGCCTCGCTGCGAGGGGCTGGCGAGGGGACCGGCTCCAGCTTTACCTTTGGCGGAGGGTCGGGGGTGCGGGGCACGGGGACAAAGTTGCGGGGCGGTTCGAGTCACCCCGTTCGTGGCCGGAGGCCGCCGCGAGCAGGAGCTGCCGATTCCATGGCTCTGGACTCACCGGACAGTCCCCGCTGGCCGGCGGGAGAGGCAGCGGGGCCGGGAGCTTTGTGTGCGGGCTCTGCCCGGCCCCGCGCTGCCGGCGGCCGCGGAGCTCCCCGGTGACTGCCGAGGCGGCGGGAGAGGAAGCGGAGGTTAGGAGCCGGGCTAGTGGGGGGTGTGGAGGGAGAAAAAAACCCCTGGAATTATTTGCAAATCCCATAAATCGCGTGGAAGAGCGGTGGGGGAGGGGCAGGGGGCGAACAAACACGGCGGGCGCGGACCGTTACAAGGGGGGGCGGCGGCGGCGGCCCGGGACACACGGACACGCGCGGACAGAGACAGGGACACACGCGGGCAGACCCGGTGGTTACGGCCGCGGAGAGCGGCACGACCCCGACTCGCGGCGCGGCCCGGCCGCCATTGGCACGGGGACTCTGGGCCGCTGACCTTTCACCCCCCCATCCCCGCCCGCCGCTTCCTCTGCTGCCCCGACCACCTTCCTACCCACAATGCCCCGCGCCGGCCGCGCTCGTGCCGCGCTCGAGCCTCCCGCCGCCGCTCCCCCTCCCCCCGCTCCGTTCCCCCCGGCATTCCGGGAAAACCCGGGAGCGGCGGCGCCTCCCTCGGGAAGCGCCGGGGCGGGATCGGGGTGTCCCTGTGGCGGCGGCGGGAACGGCCGGGTGGGGGGCGGGGCAGAGGCGGGCTCGGCCGCGTTTGAACGGGAGCGCCGGCGGAGGCACCGGCCGGGAATCCCGTCACTTGCGGGGGAGGGGGAGCGCTGGCCGCGGGATGTGCGGGGAGCCCCCTTGGCCGAAAGGGGCTCTGAGGTCCCTGCCTGGCCGCGTGTTGCGAGCCGGGGCGCTGGGAAGAGGATTTGCCTGTTGAATTTCGTCGCTGGTAGACGTTAATCTCGTGTTTTAAAGTACCTTGTCAGTGGCTTTAAGGAAATCAAACGTGACATTAATCAAATCACACAAATGTAAACATTTATAAGTTAAATCCTAATATTATGCAATTATTTAAATCGAGCCGTGGTTTTTCCTCAGTGTCATGTTGTAGCTCCCACTCTTTCTCACATGCTTTGAGTTTTGTGCTGGATCCCGGTGTCTCGGTGTCTGCTCCACGGAGTTCTGAGCGCAGGGACGGGAACGCGCTGGGCTGCAGGTGGCAAAGGACTGTAGCTTAAATATCACCAGGCCCATCAAGGTTAAAAAGAAGGACGCTTTTGTGAATTTGAGGACAAAATCCTCAAATAATACCTTGCCTTGGTACAGCTGAGGTTTTTTCCCTCCCCTGTGGGTGTGTGAAGCGGGTGATCCCGTGTACAGGCTCGACAAGGATGCTTGGGTGGCTGAGATGTGGGCAGAGGTTCCTTTGCAGCCCCGGTGGGATTTTTAGGCGAGGTTACATGTGAAAGACCCATTACATTGCGAGGAGGAACGAGGGATGGTGGGCAGGAGGGCTTCGACGGCGGGCACAGCGCGAAGGCGAGTTTGGGGAAAGGATGGCAGGCAGGATGCGCTGGGAAGCGGCCGGCGCCGCGGGCAGCTGGACTCTCCCCGTCTTCGCCCTTCGTGCCGGCCCTTCCCGTTCGCCTCTCCCGGCGGGGAAGAGGGGATTTGGGGGTCAGGGAGGAGAACAATGCTGAGCCGCCCTTTGTGCGCAGCACCGTCCCCTGAAGGGAGGGAGCGCGCAGTGCAGCGGGGCCGCGGCGCCTCTGTAGTGCTGCCGCTCTCCTGCGGGCAGTGCTCGCGGCATGCGGGGCAGGAGCCCGGGGCAGCGGGATCAGGGCTCCCATAGGCCGCCCGCCCGACCCCGGGATAGGCTCAGGAGCGGGGCTGGCGCCGCGCCAGCCGGGCAGGGGCGGGAGAGCTCGGGGAGCGAGCGAGTGGCTGCGAGAGTAAACTCGTGGGTGCCCTCGGCGGCGCGGCGCGGGCACGGGGCATTCACTCCCAGGGTGAGCGGGGGTCTCCCGGCAGCGGGGCGGGCTCCGGGCAGGCCGCCCCAGGGAACGAGCGGCGCGCGGGCCCGCAGGAAGCGGCGGCGGGGCCGGAGGAAGCGCGGCCGGGGCTCCCCCTGCTCCCGGCGCTCCCCATTGTTCCCCGGCCGCCTCTTTTCGCGCCGCTTTCCGCCGGCGGGGAGGAGGGAGAGCCCCGGGCCCCGCACGCTGCGCGCTCGCAGGCGGCGGCGCGGGGGGACCCGCCGGGAAAGCGGGTTCATGAGTAGAGAGGAGCCTTTAGAAGTGCCATCCACTGAGGGAGCTCCGTGAGGCTGTAGCTCACGTGTTACTTGAAAGGTAAAAAACCCCCCAACTACCGCAGCGGAATTGTACATAAAGTAACATCTGTTTCTGGGTGGATTTTAGAGCAGGACTTGTTAAAGAAATTGGGAAAAACTGCTCCGACCCACTGGATTTGGATTAGTAAATGTAGCCAAAGAGAAATTTTGGAAGGAACTATTCTTAAGACTGTCTGTATAAACGACGATTGATCTTATCCTGTTTTTCATATAAGCACCATGATGGATTTTTTCCCCCCAAGTGATTGTTTTATGTTGGCTTGAGATTTTAAAAGATTTATTTTATAGAAAAAGTGTTTGTTGCATTTTTTCCCCCTGAAAATAATTAGAAATTAAATTTTTTCAGACCATTTCAGACTGAACTTTCTCATGTATTTCCATAGGGAAAGAATTAAGTAACTTGGTGTTCAAGAAAATTTCCAACAAGTGCCCTTAATCATCTAAGGGGAAAAAAAAAAAAAAAAAAAAGCATATTTGCACATTGTTTCGGGAAGATAAAATTAAAACGTGTAGGGACTCATATTTGTGATGACGAAAGAGTTTCTAGAGAACTGGTTATTTTAAGAAAATCTTTTCTAGGAGAATTGTGATTATTTTTAGCAAGTTCTCGCCGAGTGCTTTTGAATTTATTTTAAAATATTAGAAGTAATTCCTAGACTTTTTTAAAAAAAGTAAATATATGCCAAAAATTAGGATTTATCATAGATGGTGATCAGTAGGTAAAAGAAATTAAAGGTTGATGTTTATCAATATCACCTAGCTGAAAATAATTCTGAAGTGACTTTTCTTCTCCCATGCACACTTGGGAAGTTGCATGCTTGCAGTCATTGTTTAAGATAATACCGTTTGGGACTTTTCTTTCTCTCTTGGAAAACTTGCAGGCTTTTGTTGGACTCCTCCAAATAAAAACTCAGTTCAGTTTAGATGGTTAAAAGCATGTGTATTATTCAAAAGCTGAAGATGCATGAAATATATAGATAACACCACCCTGGTAATATTTAAAGGCATTAGCTGTAAGATCGAGGAAAGAAAGATTTTTGTTTTGTTTTACTTGTCCTGCTTGAGTATTCCGGAGATGTATTTGCTCTTGATTGCTGCTTGGGAATTTTCAGAGGGTTACTACAAATTTAGAAGGCATCATTCAAAAGGACATTTAATACTCTTGTATTTGTTAAAACACTATATCTCTATTTGAAAATTATCTCATTGAAATGGAAGATTAAAAAAAAATAGGAAGAGACCTTTTGTTGCCATTCTTCATTGCCCTTTATTTTGTATTTTTGTGGAATGTGTTGACATATTTTATATATTAATTTTTTTTTTCACAGAGGGGCATTGTTGTTACTTTTAATTGGGAAGTACCACGTTATAGAAATTACCCACATTCCCGACTCTGAAGTAGCGTAGTAGGATTGACAAAAAATGATCCGAGGCTTGTGCGCTTAATTCACCAGGAATGTTAAGCTTCCCATATACACCCTATGTGGTCAAGTTAGACTTTTGCTCTTAGACAGCTTTTAATGGTCAAAGTTGTACCTGGAGGAAATGTATCCATGTATATCTACATGGAATTGAAATGAGATGGTAACTAGCAGTGGGAATGCAGCTCACTGATCGAAAGACCTTTTCTTTTTTTTTTATTGCATTTGGCAACCTCTTTCTTTCAGAGACACAATACAATTAATTAACATATTCTGGGGCGTGTTTTTGAGATTGGGAAGTGGTGGCCCCTTGTTGAGAAGAAAACACTTTAAATAAAAAAGTAACATTGTCTTGTCCAAATGGTAGTGGGAAAAGCAGAGTAGTATTGCTTATCCAGCCCACGGATGCGGTTGATTTACTCCAATTTGCTTTAGCATATAACAAACCAGCTTTTCCTTTCCCACGCTTATATTAGATATATGTGTTTTGTTTATACAAACCCATCTAAAATAGCTCTGCATTTAAGAGATTTGATGGGAAATTCAGCATGTTGTTTCTCGTATTTAATATGTTGTATAGATACCATTCCTGAATTGAAATCAAATAAATGTGACCTGTGACACAACACAGTATCACAATGCCGATCGTAACACAACAAACATGAAAAGAAGGCTATTAATTTATATGGAATGTTAATTTAGCAAATCCTACACAGAAATATGCCAATAGAGGTAATCCGAGGCTTGGTCTTGCAGTGATGCTATGTACGTGTATTTAATATAAATCCAATGAATTAATACATACCTCATAAAAATCCCAACTTTGAAACGAAGAATTCTTTGAAGAAAAGCCCTGTGTTACATTTAAGTTGCATATAATCTACATTCCAGAGTTTACTAACCCAGCTTTTCAGGGCTTAATACGGCATTAATATTCAATTGGTTTGCTAGAAGTTTATTTCAGGTTCTTTTGTATCATACTGTAATTATCATTACTTTGACTTAATTCATATAAAAATGTGGTTAGCATTTAAATGTTTTTTTAATGTAGAGTATTATAAATTAACTGTCACATTTAACTTCTTTAACTTCTATCACTTAGGGAATGTTAAATCTTTAAAAGGAAATAATCACTGCACTTAAAAACATCCTGTGCTAGGTTTCCTTTATTTAGAATTTTGATTTGAGATTGTTCATTCAAAGAAAATCCCTTGTTTCATGTTTACTGTAAACCTCAGTCTGAAATTAACATTTAAATGCCAACACTAGTAACAGAAGCAGTACTTGAAAACCACCAATTTTATCCATTGCTGCTAGCTAAGTGGAATTTACCAAACTCTCCAAAGGTGATAATACAATTAAAAGCAAGAAAATGAATGCAATAGTTGGTGGAATTGTTTTCCCCTTTTTTTGCAGTATAAAGAACTACAAAACTTGTAAATATGTTTGCATAAAAGAAAATAGCACAACATATGAAAAGGCACGGTGTCCAGGAGATGCACTGACATGACCTCCAATGCTGCTACCTGTACTTGCATGACATGTAAATATACAGAGCAATGCAAATTCCTCATCACCAAGTGACTACATGTTAAATGTTGAGACGTCTAAATTATTCAGTACGTTGCACTTGGATAGGTGTTAGAGATTTTAGCAGTATATTAAAAAAGAGGAAGAGGAAAAAGAAAACTTTACTCTTTCTCAATTTAGGAATAAGCATGTAAACATACATTTCTTTATTGACGTGGGTTCTGTAGACATGCTGTATCCATAACTGAACATGGATAGAAAGAATTTGTTGGATGTAAGGCAGACTGCCATTTAAAATGCACTGCGTGCAAGGGTCAACACATAAGAGTTGCATTTTATTTTGCGTAAAGTGACCATTTCACTGCTGCCTTCCCAGAAATGAAGCCAATACCCACGATTAGAAGGTATTTCAAGTGAATGCTGTTAATGATTTAAAACCACATAAACAAAAGACAGACAAGCATCAATGTATTTTAAATGGATAATCAAGAGATAGATCATTCTACCTATTGAACATCACTAAGCTACTGCAATTTTTCTGTTTTCAGTTGCATCTGTTTAGCTGCAGCTTGTATCTTTTTGCACATAGGTAAAGATCACAGCTTTCTCAACAAAGACCCAAACTGAAAATGGAGTAAAAATTACTGTGAGAAGTTTCCTTTCTGGGAGGAAGTGAGTTTTCCTGCTCTACAGCTCCAAGTCCCAATATCGATTTATGTTTTCCAGTATAGATTTCTGTTTTCCAATATAGTGTGCATTTTATATCAAGTCTATGCTTTTTCTGTTATTTTTGGAAGATTCTTCTGATGATTATATTCAACTGGTAATGTAGCTTTGTAAATTAAAGACTTTTTCTTGTTCAATGCTTTGTTTTATTCACTAAAATTACAATATGATTTTGCACAATTGAAGGAAAAAAAGGTGACATTTAAACCAAGCATTCAAAACTCATAGTTTTACTCTTGCAACTGATTATTTTGTAGTAAAAATTTGTGAGTACATCTTTATTTTTGTTTTTGAAACTGAAGTGCTATTCACTCATATATGCTAATGTTTTCTTGAGGAATGCCTTAAACTTATAAAAACAATTTGCAATTGGAGAGTGTAATTTTTTTTTCACTTACACATTCATTCTGTGAAAGTATCTAAGAAAAATTGAAACACAGAATCTTCTTGTAAGTTTCTTGTATTCTGACTTGTTTAGCTTCTAGATTTTGTAGGTACCTTTAAGTGAATTGGATTTTCTCATTGCATTTAGATTAACAATAAAATTATTCATCTTACTCACTGAATTATATTCTTCTCTAATTATTTTAATCTCTTATATATCACTATAAGAAGGACAGGCTTCCTTTTAAAAAAAAAGAAAATTGGCCTTCTGTGTCATGTCAATGCTTATTAAATACTACAATCATAAGAACATACTAGATTTTATATTCTGATTCCATAGCCGTTATAGGCTTAGTGTTTGCAGTACTTATTTAGTGGTAATGCATTTCTTTTCCTATTTTGCATTTCAAAGGTCTTCTTTAAATGATTGTTTTGCAGAACTATCAAGAGGTTATCTAAATTTTTCAATCAAATATTACACAATACCATAAAGTGATAGTCATGGAGTTTCTTCCAGTCCATGTATACTCTTTCTATAGAAAGAATTAAATAGAAATCTGTAAGAAAACAACAAATGTTTCATTAAATAATTGAATGTATTAGACTTGACTGAATTTTAACCAAAGCAAAATTTCAGGCTGTTCAATACTTAGCTGGTGTGTTACATGATGTGAGATTACAAAATTTTAAATTTGAAAACTATACAGTAGGTTCTTCAGACATATAGTCTTGTTGTTATGGTGCAGCTTTCATCAAGTTGTTGCAAAGCAATTATTTTTTCTTTGGTGATGCTTCTTTATAAAACTAAATACTGAGCTTTAAAATAGCTAAGATAAAAAAAAAGACGCTTGGGAATTGATTGTACTAGTTGCTTTTCAGAGAAGAAATTGCAGGAAGACCTCAAAGAATTAAAAAAAAAAAAAAAGTGGTGAGAAAAATTTACAATTGTTTGTTACAATACACATTTTAGTATATCCAACAATTTTTTAAAAATATATTTTCAATTTTAAAAGGATATTTGTTTTAATTTATCTCTCAGGGAAATAAAGGAGAGATTTTCTGCTATACCGTGACTTTTTTTTTTTTTTTTTTTTTGTTAGGGTTAGTAAAGTCATTGAGAATGCTTTTTAAATTAGATGTCATTTTCTTGACAAGAATGAAGAAGGGCTGCGACACTGTATCTATCAGCTTCAAATAATTTGCGTTTTTTTAAAAACACCAGGATATATTAATTGCTTTATTTTCTTACGAAGTAATTGCTCGCACCTGCAATTTTCAGGATATTTTAATGAGCTTTTAAAGTAATAAAAATAGTGTTTTAAGTGTGTTTTATAACATAGTTTTATGTTCAAATTTGTGTTCTTCAGTGTTGATAGGACTTTTGGTGCAGGGTGGTTTTTTTTTCGGAGCAATCTTTAATTTTACACAAGTGAAACATACTACATTCCAATCTCCTCCCCCTCCATTTTTTCATGTACCTTAAAAATTTCTAAGCTCTTATGGCTATTTGGAGCATGTATTTACAGAGAAATGCTTAGAATGTGTCCCAAATGGCTGCAATAATCTCATGTTTGGTTGGGCCTTGCACGTAGGAAGCTACCTCCACGATTCTTTTTTGCCTGCCTGCCATTCTTCCTCTATCAAAATAATTTCACTTAAAACTTGAAGGAGAGAAAAGATCTTGACCTAAGATATCCTGAATACAAACTGCAGACTCGGATGTCTGCAGGGGGTAGAGTTGTGCACATCCCACCTCTCCCTTCTACGTAGCAGTTTGTTAACTAATGAAACATCTGGACTTGTGTACAGGACTATGACAGTGTATAAAATATAATCTGCACATGTGTGGGTCTAGGTAGTGCTGTGTCCAGGAATGTACATAATTCAGTAGTGATTTGTACAGATAGCCAGCTAAGCTGCCCTTGCAAAATCATCGTGAAAAACACATAAATTCTAGTGTATTCCACAAAATAGCACAAATTCTAGTGTATTCCACAAAATAGCACAAATTCTGCTTCTCTGCCTTTTAGCATGATAATGAAGATGAATCAATGATATCTTCCTTGCTCAACACAAAATAAAATAAGTAAAAAAAACAAATAAATATATGCTAGGCCGGGCACAAGTGAGTGACCAGGATTTTGCAAGGCTGCATTTAATTTCTCTATGATCCAAACAATTACCACAATGAGTTCCTTCTGCTACAGGCGTACCTGCTTACAAAGGAGAACTGAATATACTGAGTTTTTCCTCTTTGCTGACCACCGCAGCTCTCTCCTTCAGTTTTTGTCTTTTGCCCCCCCCCCACCTTTTAATTTAGAGAGACAACAGAATTGCAGAATTGTTTTACTTAAAAAAAATCCCAATCGCCCAACTTCTAGAAAGACACCTCTGAGTAAAAGTAGAGAGCAGCTGTGTTGAAGAAGATGTTTGTTTTTGTGTGTCTGCGGCCTCCCTGGTTTCTCTATTTGTCAGCTCTGCCGCTCAGCATCACTTTCGCTGCCGTGGCAGGAATAGCCAGGCAGCGCCGCATCCGCGCCATGAGTTTTGAGGGAAGAGGAAAGAGCGGGATTAATAATGCATTAGCTTTGCAGCCCCATCGCAGGGAAAATAAACAAAATACTGAAAGTTGCGGTGAGGGCAGGCAAGTGGCGTAATAGCGAGAACGCATTAGTCCTGCAGGCACACCGAGGGGATATAAACAGGATAATAAAAGTTGGGAGCGGGAATGCATTAGTCCTGCAGTCACATCAGGGGGAAAATAAACAAGATAGTAAAAATGATTTCGGGGGGGTGGGGAGGGGGCGGGCGTGGGGCGCGTCCTGCGGCCTTCCTGCGGGGGCCCCGCGGATAGCGCGGGTGGGAGCGGGGCGCGTGTCCGCGTGTCCGCGTGTCCGCCGCCTCCCCGCCCCCGCGGCCGAGGGGCTGGCGGGGGGCAGCGCGCGGCGCGTGCGGCGCGGGCGCGGGCGCGGGCTGGAGGGCCGGGCGGGAGCGGCGGCGCGCGGGCTGTCCCGCGGCCCCGGCGCGAGGGGGGGCCCGCCATGTCCCGCGCGGGGGACGGGCCGTGGCCGCTCGCCGAGGTGGGTGCGCGCGCGCGGGGCCGTCAGGTGCGCGCGGGGCCGGCGGGGCGCTGCGCGCGCTCCCGCGCACGCTCTCTCGGCTGGGGGGGAGCGGAGGGGGCGCGCGCGCTCGGGGCGCCGCGGCGGCGCTCACGTTCCGCGGGCGGCGCGCGAACCCTCGCGAGGAGGCCCCGGGCCGAGGCCTGCCCGCCCCGCGGGCGCGCGCGCAGTGCGCCTGCGCGCCGGCGCCGCCGCCGTGCCCGCCCGCGGAGCCGCGTCCGCCTCAGGAGCCGCCGCGGCCCGACCGACACAGCCTGGCCGGTTGGTCGGGCGGGGGCGAGACGAGGCGCTCAGCCGGCGGTCATGGGTCCCGAAGCGCTGCCGCGGCGGCGGTGGCGGCGGCTGCGGCTGAGTGACTGAGGGGAGACCCCGCCGGGGGAGGGGGCAGGCGGAGGGCGAGGCGCGTGTGGCGTGCGCGGTGTTGACGACGGTGTTTTTAACCCTTAGATGGTCTCCAGCGAGCCGCTGCTGCTGCCGGTGTCACTGGAGGGCGAGTTCTCCAGTAGCATGAAGGAGATGATCGGCGGCTGCTGCGTGTGCTCCGACGAGCGGGGCTGGGCCGAGAACCCGCTCGTCTACTGCGACGGGCACGGCTGCAATGTCGCAGTGCATCAAGGTGAGCGGGCAGGCGAGGGCAGCGCACCCGCTCCGGCCTCAGCCTCCCCACTTCCTTCTTGGTGCTCCCTGGCTTCTTCCTCTGGGCCTGCTTCCTTCGCCTCCCCATCCCCCCGGCCGTTTTTCCCCCTTTTTCTCCCTCCCCCTCCCAGCTCCTTCTTTTTACCCATGAAGCCTGTTTCCCTGTTTCTAAGGCCACGTGCTTTCTGGTTTGACTTGCTCTGTCATCTTCTCTCCTTCCCGTCTGTCTCTTTTCCCTCACATGAGACTTAGTATAGTATGTTCTTCTGCATTATGGCTGTGAGAAAGGAAGAACTCTCCTTTCAAATTTTTTTTCCCCCCTTTCTTCTTCTGCATGTTTTCTATGTTTGTGTTTCCCAGTCTGCCTCTGCACCCTGTTAACAGCCTCAGCTGCAGCGTTTCAAAGACTCTTTTAAAATTGCTTTCAGTCTTGGTAGAACTTGTTACTGTACTCTATTCTGGTAGTTGTTGCTCTATTTCTTTTTTCCACTATGCGATCCCTGTTGTCCCTGCCTTTCCCAAGTTTGAAAAATTTATTTGAGGGGCAGCCAGGAGACAAGGAGAGTTTAGGGTTGGAAGAGAGGAGTGTGTAGAAAAGACTTAGCTGTCATGTGATTTCTATCTTTGCCTGCCTTTTCTTGAATGTCATTTGGCTGATGTTCCCTGGTAGATGAAGAGACTTCCTGTTGTGGTTCTGCAGGGGGAGGGTGCTCTTTGGAATGGCTGATGCTGGATTTGTTTGGCTTAGTGGAGGCTGGTTGGTTGGTTTCCAGCTCAGTTCAGGAGCTGGCATGTTCCCTCTGTGTGATTGTTTTGTTTCTGTCAGTGGGTTGACCCTTCGTGTGAGAGCAGAGGAAGAAACGATTCTGCTGCTTACATTGAAAGAAAGGAAGTAATCATAACTTTTCCTTTAGGGTTGCAGAAATAAGAATAAGATGGCAATTTTTCTGTACCAACTCTTAAGCAGTCATATGAACTCAGTGACTGGCTTTTTGACTTCTTACAGTTGGTGGACAAATTGGAGGAGACAGAAAATCCTAAATCCAATTCATTAATCTGAATGCCTAATGCATGTGAAATTGCTACTAATGTGTGTCTCATGCTTGGTCTTAAAGTGTGCTGATGTCATGTAGCAGTTGATTGTTCCAAGTATATGCTCCCTTGTAAGTTGACAAATAGTAGAAATAGTCATGATTTAATGAGATATAAAAAATAATTAAGTTATTTTTGTTAACATTGGATTGAACACAGAGGGGAGCTGACAGGACCTCTGAAATTAATCTGGTTTTGAATTGGTTTTCTGTCGTCTTAAGAGCTGAGTAATGTTAATCAGTAGATTGACTGCTCTTGTGGAATCTTAGGATCATGAACAGTAAAATGTGAATACTTCTAGAAGTCATACTTGAAACAGCTATTCCTTTTGCATTATCTTGGACATCTTCCTGTGTATCTAGAGCCTTGCTGATATTTTCAGTGAAAGAATTGGATGATAGCAGCAGTTGGACAGTTGGAGCTGAAATAGCTTGGGAACAAAAGTCAGTTATAGAAAGTATTCCTAGTATAGAGACACACTTCAGCAGGTACAAGAAAATTAACTTGTTTTTTTTTTTTTTAAGTCATATCCAAGCCTGAATTGGAATCTGTCAGGAAGTATGCAAAGTACTGCTTGTTATAAATCCAGAAGCTGTTATAGAGATCATAAGAAAAGAAGAACTCCATGTTTTGATTTACTGTAACATTGATGCTTTAGGTTTTGGATTTGATAAATTATGTGAACAAAGGTGGTAGAGGAGGCATGTCCACTCTTTTTGTGGACTTCCTGTAGTAAATGTAGTAGTCCTCATGGTCAAAGCAGATAGTCTGTATTTGAAGTACAAACAGCAGTATTATCCATAAAACTTTATTGACTGCTTTGTTTTGTTATTATAATTATTCTTAGTTCGGAGGAAACTTTTTTCCAGTTGTTAAGTCATAGGCAAGTTGTGAAGATCTTTTCATGTGTTTAAAGAAGCTTTGCACAGTAGTGGAAGTATAAACAAAACTCTATAAATGGTATTACGGGATATCAGAGCACAAACCTGTGATAGACTCTTCTAGGCTCTAAGTGTGCTCTGTTACCCTGGCAGATACAGAAGTGCTTCACTTCAACTTTGTTCTTTGCCCAACTGCTGTTGCCTCTGGATCTACTTGCCAGCCTTGTCTCTGAGTTGCATTTTATGCTTGTTTCCTATTCTGCACTGTCACTTGCTAACCTAAATGTATGATTGCACATTTAAAATCTTCCTCTCAATATCTAAAGAGAAATTCAGAGTCCCCCTCATCTGTGGTTAATATAGATGCAATGAAAACAAGATTTTTTTTTTCTCATGTTAAAGAATTTTATTGTACTTTAGAAAGGGCTTATCAGAATAGTTTGGACTGTATGTATTTGAATAAAGTATTTGAAAATCTGACAACTGATCTTAATATGACTTCGTGTATGTATTTAATAGAAAATGATGTCATTGACTTTCCTTCATAGAAATGAAGGTGTATTAGCCAGATGTTTTTGTAGCACTGTTACATTACTATTTTTCATCTCTGTGCTATCACAAAATCAATACATTTGTATAGTACAGCTAGAAATTACTAATTTAATCTAAGCTTTCTTCATAACTTCAGATTAATCATATTTCTTTTCTACTTACACACTTAAACCTGATTTTTGTATTTAAGTAACATATGATTGTTGAGAATTGAGACTGACTTATCTTTAATACTTTGGAATTATCTTTCAGCAAAATGTTTGGCTTTTTTGGTTCTTTATTTGCTACACCCATACAAACTATTAGAGTATACTCACAGCACTTGTGTTCTTGTTCGTTCATTCCCTCTGTAGTTCTTGAGGTTGCTTGATGTGTGCAGTTTCAAGCATGAGCAGTGTTGCCAAATTGCTAAACTCTTATTTTCTGTGGAATTTCATAGCAAATGCTTTGGGGTTGCTTTTATATACTTCAAAAATATCAATGACTGTCTTGCAGATAAATCTGCATGTCTGAAAGTCTCTTTCCTAAGGATTTATATTGTAGCCTGGCTCACGTTGCAACTAATCCAAGTCCTGATGCTCAGTTCAGTTTGTGTTTACAGCTCTGTGAATTTTCTGGGGTAAAAAAGCAAACTTTGTTCTGTTCACTATGTATTTTCTGCTTAAGACCATTTAATTTACTTATAAGCGAGTAAGAAAGCTGGATAGTAAGGGTATGAATAAATGTCTTGGGAAGAACAGGTTTGTTAGTTATTTTTAATTTTCTCTTAAAAAAGACCTCTTAATAACAAGCATCTACCATTTATAATGAAGTGTCTCACTTGTTTTGCAGGTAAATAAATAGCAAAACAGGTCACATATGAATCATTGATGCTTTTGAATTGTTATATTACTTTTCAAGCTAATGTATTCTTTTTTCATTTAGCAAATTCTGCATAATTTTTAAAATTTTGATTTCTTGTACTTTTGTGATAGGATTTCATGTGCAGTGTATAGATGCCAGTTTCTTTATAACTTCTATTATATGGGATCAACTGATAGTAAGTTTCTTTTAGAACATATTGTTAGTGTTGTAGTGCTGTTTATGTTTGCTGAATTGTTTTGTTTTGTTCAAAACAGCTTGCTATGGAATTGTTCAAGTACCCACTGGACCATGGTTTTGCAGAAAGTGTGAATCTCAGGAAAGAGCAGCCAGAGTGGTATGTGTTTTGTTTATTAAGTAATGCTAGTTATAATCCTTGTGTGGATAATATTTACCCAAGTGTTACAGTAATAACAGAAGAGAGCTTTGCTTTCTGTTGTAATTCGTCTAAATGCTGCTCAGAAAGACCATTTATCTTCTTATTTTTTTAAAGTGGAAATATGTAACTGTCTTTGAAGTATTCACAGTGTCAGGGTGTGGGGTTTTTATTTTAGGTGGTGATTTATTTTTTAGTTGGTTTGTTTATTTGTCTGGTTTTTATCTTTTTTTTTTTTTTTTTCTCTATGGTGTAGGTTTTGGTTAACTTTGTCAGTTTAACACTTACATAGTTAGGTGCAGGAGGTAAATAAAATCTGTCTCTAATTTTCTTTTACAGCAACCTTAGGTTGCCAGTTAAAAGCTTCAGTCTACAAACACTCCCAATGAGTAGTGTTAATTTCAAAAAATAATGCTTACTTGGAGTGTGATACTTAGAATTGAAGAAGTATTCTTTTATAGTAGATATTGGGGATTCAGATAATGCTTTTCTTTTAACATGGCTATATGAGGTTTTGTTTTGGTCGGATCTGTATGTTTGTAAGATGAAACTGGGTGATGTCAGGCATTTTTAGAAAAAGAGAATCCCATTTCTCCCTACTTGGAACTTCCTTAGCTTGTCTTTCAGCAAAAGATAAACTGAGAGAAGTGAGAGTATTACAAAAAGCTGTTCTTTGCCTCTGAAAAAAATGCCATTGGAAGAGAAGGTGGTGCAGCATCTTAGAGCTGTGTGTAAACTGTTTGTAACTTTCATATCTAAAAACAAATGAGGAGTCAGAGACCAAATTTTTCAGTTACCGTCAGTGACTATCAGTGTGTTTACGTGGCCTGTTTGCTGCACCTATTTCCTTCTCTAATATAAAGTGCTATGGAAATGGTGGCAAGACTTACTTTTGAATGAATTTTTGGCACAGATCTAAAGAATCTCTTTCCTCTGCTTTTTCCCACTTTTTGCCACTAATGTGTTCATAATGCCCAGGGTAATTAGAACTAAGTTCTCCCAGAGCAGACCTGTTGGTAGGAGTAAGAAGGGATTGATTTTTGTATGTTCTTCAAGTATTAGTCAATAGAAAATCAAAACCCTTTCTGAAGAAAGACTTGTTTCTTTTCCTGGGGAAACCATCAGCTGTGTAAAGTTTTAAGAGTAGCATTTTTAATATATTTTATATATTTTTATTTGATATGTACAGGTTGATAGAAAAGTTAAAGTACAGAGGAGAGAGAGAAAGGTGGTGACTACAAGAGAATTTTCCAAGACTATGATAGGGAATACTTGTGGCTTGGAATGTAGTTAATCCTGGCTTCTTGTGACACAAGGAGTGAAAGAGAACTGTCCAGAGTTCAATAATAATAGTGTCTCACTGTATTAGGATAATTTCTTGAGTTGACCAAGAGAATAGCTTTGATAGACTATTTTACTTTCTGTTTGAATTGAAGAAGGAATATAATATAATAACTGAATTTTCTGCCAAGTGTATTCTGTTATTGTTTCCACCAAACAGTGTCTCTTTAGTTCAACATACTGATTGCTGATTTTGTTTTGAAAAAAGAAATCCCATTTGTAATGTAGTGTAGGTTTAAGTGGTTCTCAGGTGAAACTGATTGCATGTGAGGTGTAACAGCTGAAGTTTTAACAACTATTTGTATGTTAGTGAGTTAGAAACATGGTGGCTGTATCTGAAGTGTCTTGGAGCAGCTCTTGACATTCAGAAACTAAATTCGAGCCTTGACTTCTGTATGGAAACTGGAGCTTTACAGTAAGCAGTTTACCAGACGCAGAAGTTCTAACACACTTGCTTACAAAAGCAAACGTCCTTATCATCACTGTATGAGATTGTAGCTTGGTTTTTTTCTTGGCCTTTTTGCCTATAAACAAACCAGAATTAAGTTATTCGTATTACATTAGACTATGCTTCTGCTTACTTACTTTTAATCTTTAAAAAGACCTCAGTATTGTACATAAGGCATATTTTTCCATGCTGATGTTGTCTGTGTTGTGTGTTTTCGGGATGCCTTTCTTGGTTGTTTTTCTTTTTTAATCTTCAGTTGCTGGGCGAATAAGTTCATTCTGATAAGCAACTGCAGTTAACTGCTTACACTAAAGTTAGTCTTGCTTTAGCAATGAGAAGAAATGGGCTGACTCAGGAGTACATGGTGCAAGCTGGTGGGTCACCAGAGAAGTTAGTTTAACAGCAGACTAGGACAGGTACTTCCTGTATACTATCAAGTGTTATGCACTGGTGTGTACTGTGTTCCCTTTTTTTTGGGGTGCTGCCTCTAGGCTGGTACATACTGGGTGGGAGCCAAAGTGGTGGCTGGTTGACTTGTGTGTTTTTGCTGGGAGCTGGGAGCCAGCATCTTGGCTGCTGCACGGTCAGTTGGAAAGCATTGCTCCATGCTGGACAAGTCATACTGAATTTTGAATCCAGCAGGGTCTTGTTTTCCTCTGTGAGAGAAAGTGTGACTTTTCATGAACTGAACTGTTTGGCTAATGTATATATTGAAGTGGCTGGTAATTATTTGTCTTCCTTTTTAATCATGCTTATGTAGTACATAGTTGAAGATTGTAATCCCAGTATGCACTTCTTACATCACTGTGTAAGTTTGTACCTATTGCTTGAAAAATCTTAGTTTTCTCTAAATCAGCTCATTTCTCTTAGCTGGTCTACGGTGAAATTCAAGTCTCTTCAAGATAGGTGGTGACTGCTCTCAGCTTTGCCTGTGTCAGCACCATCTGTTATAACCATGCATAGTGGGCCCTTTTGGTGTCTTCAGATGTGTCTGAACTGCTGAGTCAAAAAGCAGGGCAAATATGTATTGATGTAGACAAAGTTAATTTTGAAGTCTATGGACTACTACATAAGGGACTTTGGGTCCAGGCTTAAGAAATTGGATGGTGCATGTATGTTGTCCAAGGGGTGATAGTTCTGGTACCCAAAGAAAGACTGGAGAACTAAGTTTAGGATTTGTAGCACATCTGTTGTTGAAAAAGGCTTTTACCCCCCCCAATAATCATGTTGTGTGTCAAACATCTTCTTTGATGATCTTATGTTAAGAATTATTTAAATATAGTATATAGTGGGGTAAAAATAGACAATGCGTTAATGGTTTACTACAAGCTACTACTCTACATACTCATCATGAAGGAGCTGCGGTAATCTGTGTGATAGAGTCCAGGTGGGAGTTCACCATTTGTGCAGGTAGATTGGTCAGGCTTTTTAGCTATGTGTACGTTCTGTTCTTCTGAATCCAGCTTGGTTCAGAGACCAGGAGATCTCTGTACTGAACTTAAGAATGCCAGGAAATTTTGGTACCTCAAAGTGTAGCTCAGATACTAAATGTGAGGTTGGATTGCTTGCATTGCAGGTGAATCACTATGTTGAGCTGTTTCACTGGAATATGAGTATTGTAGCCTGTCCTTGCATCTGGAAGAATCAGTTTAGACTTGGTACAAGTTACTCCAATGTCGTAACAGTGGTGGTTTTTTTGCTTGGGATTTCTGTGGGGTTTTTTTGGTGGGGTGGCTTTCGAAGTTAAATGCAGTCATGGTCCAGAACTGAGTCAGCATATTTGTATGACACTATAGCTTGCCTAATAAGCCACCTGGATTTTAGTCCTGTGTTTAGTCCTGGATTTTAGAAATGTGTTTGCTGAGGGGGCTGTGACTGGCTGTGGAGCTAGCCACCTAAGATATGACATAGCCTCCATCTGTATGTCAGCTCTGTCTGGCATAATTGGAGTCTGTGCTTGCACATGTGTTTTTTGGAACTTGGTGTGGAGACAAAAGGACTGTCGTTGCAGAGTAAGTTTTGACCATACAGTACTCAGTACTTAAGTGTTCAGAGCAGTAGAAATGCAACTATACTGTTTACCCAGTTCAGGTACGCTGTGTACTCATAGTGATAGGTTCCTGCTGGTTGTCCTATGAGACCTGAGCTGCATTTGCAGCTGCTGCACAGATGATCCAGAGTCTGAACAATTGAATTTTATTTATTTATTTATTTTTAATAATGAATATGACAAGAATTGAAGTGCTCTCCAAATTCTCTTTTAAAAAAATGTTTCATCACATTCATCTACAAACTTTTTTTGTAGAATTGCTCATAAGAATTGTTTGATGTATCCATGTTTTTACACCTCACCCCCAGCATTTATGTTTTCTAAAACAAGCAAAGATGCCGTATTACTTGCCTTTTGCCTAAACAGAGGCAAAGAAAGAGGAATTAGGAATGCAGCCTTTTGATATGCAGACATGTTTGTGGTCAATGCTCTGACACCTCTGGCTCAAAAGATTGCGTGCAGGGGAGTGGGATCTCTGCTTATTGAAACCTGACTTTGTAAACTAGAATGAATGTTGATAAATATGGTCACAGTACAGGTGAACTAAACTTTATTTTAGAAGAAGAAAACTTGCTGATTTTTTTTTCTTCAATTTGAATACTGTCCATCAATAAGGACTAATATACTGTGAAGTCTCTTTGAAGATATCCCTTGAAATAATTCTTTAAAAAATATTGAAATTATTGTTTCTTTAATGTGTATCCATATTTTTCCTTAAGGGACACTTCATGTAAGAATATTACTACATCTGCTTTAAGAATATTGTAACAAACATTACTAGAAGAATTGCTTTAGTTTTGAGCGCACTACAGAAAAACTGATCTTTGTGCTTTTGTTATTTGTCTGTTATTTATGAATGGCTGTGCAATCTAGAAGGCATTGGATATTAGTTTGTATATCTTGAATAAAAAGTCTGCCTAAGGATACTTAGAGAGAACATATTGTATTTGGTTTATGTGACAAGGTTTTGTTAATAAAGGAGCAACAGGAAAGATTTCCCTGAGAAGCTGCCAGAAACATCCCCTGTGTCTGCCGGAGCCAATGCTAGCCTGGCTCCAAGACAGACCTGCTGCTGGCCAAGGCTGAGCCAATCAGCAACCGTGGCAGTGCCCCTGAGATAACATATTTAAGAACAGATAAAAAACCCTGCTGTACAGAAACTGCAGCTGGAGAGAGGAGTGAGAATGTGTGAGAGAAACAACTCTGCAGGCACCAAGGTCGCTGAAGAAAGAGGGGGAGGAGGTGCTCCAGGTGCTGGAGTGGAGATTCCCTTGCAGCTGGTGGTGAAGACTGTAGGAAGCCAGGCTGTCCCCCTGCAGTCCATGGAAGCTAGCTGGGGAGCAGAAACCCACCTGCAGCCTGTGGAGGACCCCGTGCTGGAGCAGGTAGATGTGCCTGAAGAAGGCTGTGACCCCATGGGAAGCCCATGCTGGAGCAGGCTCCTGGCAGGACTTGTATAGAGAGAGGCCCATGCTGGAGCAGCTTTGCTGGCAGGACTTGGGACCTGTGGGGATTCTCTAGTGGAGCAGTCTTCCTATGGGACTGCTCCCCATGGAAGCGGGGGAGGCATACTGAAACAGTTTGTGAAGAACTGGAGCCTGTGAGAAAGACTTACATTGGAGAAGTTGGTAGAGGCTTGTCTACTGTGGGAGGGACCCCATGCTGAAGCAGGGGAAGAGTGTGAGGATTTCTACCCCTGAGAAGAAAGAGGAAACAGCATGTGGTGAACTTACCACAGCTCCTATTCTCCTGTGCTGTTGGGTGAGAGGAGGTAGTAGAAATGGGGAGTGAAGTTGAGCCTGGGAAAAATTGAGGGGTGGAGAGAAGGTATTTTAAGATTCAGTTTTTATTTTCTCATTATCCTACACTGACTTGCTTAGTAATCAATTTATTTTTCCCCAAATTGAATTTGCTTTACCCGTGATGGTAACTAGTGAGTGGTGTCTCTCTGTCTTTTTGTTTACTAGGAGCCTTTTCTTCCATTTCTGTCCCCTGTCCAGCTGAGGAAGGGAGTGACAGAGAGTGTTGGTGCACACCTAGTATCCAGCCAGGTCCAACTCACCATGGTGTGTTTTAGTGCCACAGATGGGGCATAGGGAAATCAGGATAAGGAAAGTAATTGGGTAGGTAGCAGCCAAAACTTGGACTGAACAGAATTAGAGAGAAAAGTGAAATGACTGTGGAGACTTTGTGTTGTTCTCATTGTGGTGAAGGTGCAAATTTTTATTTTGAAATGCTATTGATTGAGTGATGTGTGTTTCTTGTCCATTACATAGATGGGTGAATATTGTTTGCATTGCATTTCATGAGTATGAGAAAATATTTTTTCCTGTGCACGTTTTGTTGGTGTATATAGTGATTACAGACCTGAAACCTTATTGTACTGCAACTCAAAAGATGACTGAATTGCTTATCATTACAATGTCTGGTCTTCAAGGTTAGGAGTACTAGAAGTGCAGTGTAGTTTGTGTGTACTTCCCCAATGTATCAAAGTGGGAGTATTAATGCCATTTCTGATTGTGCTTCCTTCGTGCTCTTTTTTTCTTTCTTTATTTTGTGCTGCATTTTTCCCTGCTTGTATGTGTACTTGTTACTTGGTTTGTAAACACATAGATGAGTTCATAAACTTAGCTGAAGCACTTTCCTGCAGCAAAGGTCTGCTGCTTTTAAGTTTTGATTAGCTACAGTTTACTGAAACCTACATGTGATTTGTGCAGTAGTTTATAATTACATTATACAGATTATGGTTACATAGAGTATTCCGGCTTTAAAACAGTGTTACATGACTCAAGTACTACTTGATCAAAAACTTTTAAACATAGATTTCGATATGACAGGTACTTCAGTGAATAGTTGAAAGGTTCTTTGGCAAAATTACTAACCGAAGTGAGGCTAGAACAAAATATTTTCCCTTACAGGAATTGGATAATCCTTACGTGGAAATGTTTTATGACTGTTTGTTTCGTATTCATTGGCAGAAGTCTCTACAGTAAACAAGGAGTTCTTCAGCTGGTGAGAAGCCTTGCTTAGAATTGATGCTAACATTTTATAGCTAGGAATTTTTAGGATAAAGCTATGGTATGTTGTGGAGGCTGGTGAGAATCAGGAAAAAATAAGCAGTGTGAATTTTCCCAAGCTACTAAAAAGAAAACAGAAGGGAAAGAATTAATAACAAAGCTAGCACCTGCTGTTGTGGACAGGAGGAGTGGGTAAGCAACGTGATGTTTTGGTAAAAGCATGTTTACAAGACCTATTGCCTTTCTTGGACCAATGAGCTGATTCTGTCCATTAGTTCTGCGAACCAGTCTATAAAAGTGTTTACTTCTGCCATAAATCACTGCTGCCTCTGCTTTCTGCATGAAGCCTGTGTTGCTGTATTCTTTCGCTGCTTCCTAGCCTTACAGGGACAGTATGTTGCAGAAGAACATTGAAATTAACCATTGCATACTGTATTTTCTTCATGTAGATTGAATTGGGTCAGTCGCATATTTTTAGGCTGATAAAAAAAAATTGCTGGTGTTTAGTTGGAAATGCAGCCAAATGTGATAGGCATTTCTCATAGCCTTCTGATGCTTTATATTAAAGATCAGTGTATGAATCTTAAACTGTATGTTTATAACTTGTATTCTTGCAACATCTAGCAGGGCTTACTAGTTTGAAGTATATGGTAGGAGATTTATGGTTTTGGATTTCCAAAGTTGGAGTAGCCAGATCACGATACACCTTGTGTGTCACCACTGTGTTACATTGTACTCTACATTATTTCACTTCCAGTTACCTTACGGATCCTAAGTGAAAGTATGACTAAATGTAGATGGTCTTGGAAGAATGCTGATTTGCATGTTGAGTGTCTCTAATCTTCTTGTCACAGTCTACAAATTTATTATCTATAGTAGATGTTTTTGACAGAGCTCACTGAATCTGCATATATTTTTATCTGATGCCTTGATAAAAAGAACTAGGTCAACTCTCTTTAATTTATCCAGGTATAAACCCTAAAATGCTTTGGGTAGTCAGTCTGTTTTTCTTTCATCTGTCAACTCTGCTTTAAAAAAAAGTTTTTTCCTTCTCCTGGGACAGATGACTGAATCGAGATGGGGCAGAGATTTGGCAAATTTATCAGCATCAAGAAATGGTTATTTTAAGTTGAAGATGACTTAAATTCTTAAGTTGTCAAGTTGTAGAACACAGCACTTTGGAAGAGAAGTACTGACAGCATACATTCGTTTGCTCTATTAGTGATGTCAGCCAGCTGGGGATTCTTATATGTGGCAGAAGATACTTTGATTCCTGTTGGTGCTTTGTTGTGGTTTATGAACACTGGAGTCTAGCATGAATCATAGCAGAACATTGCAACTTTAATTTGCCTTTTTTTGACTATTTGAAAAATTGTGCAGTTAGCTCCTTGCTGACTTCTGTTTGAAATCCTGGCATGGTTGTAAGCTATCATTTATAGACTCATTTAGATCAAAATAGTGAAGGTGGGTATTTTGTGAGTTTATAAGGTTTATATAGGGTTTATAATGTCTGAACATACCATGGGTGAAGAGCATTGATAAGGTATATTGCTATCCCACTGTAGTTTAGAAGCTGATAAATAAGGAAGTATGGATTTTGTTTTGTAGATAGAAGTCTCTTCTTTTGCTGAGCCACAGGTTCCTAAAGCAGCTCATCCTCATCACAGCTGTACTGTGTTGGGGAAGAATGAACTTTTGACTCTGGCGAGTATTACAAAGCATGAATCTTAAAATAGAAAGGAACTCTAATGGGAATTTTCATAATACCTAATTGGTTTTAAAGAAAAAGCCCCAAAAAACCCAGTAAAATATCAGAGTAGAAACATTTGGTATGAATGGATAGCCTAAGTTTGGTGTAAGTAGATATTCAGTAATTTTCAGCAGCTGCTGGGAATGCTTGTGAGTGTTTCTGGACTTTCTGGAGGCTTCAAGGGCTGAGATGTTGATTTTCCCTGGTTAGTCTTTGTACATTGTCAGTAGTGATCTTGCTTCATTGAAGATTACTTGAAGCAGGGAACAGAAAGATGAGAAGTCATTGCATTCTGAGGGCTGGGGGTTGCCAGCAGATGTAGATGTGGTCAGTCTGGTGCATATCCTGTTGCTGGGTCTGTTCTTATGCTAACTGCATATTATTTCACATCGATTGATAGAATTTATGTGTAGATTTAAATTTCCAGATAAAAATGTCTTGGCGGCAGTGTAGTGGTTTGCACTACTCTGCAAATTGTCTGTGGGTTTTTCAGGTTGGTCAATAAGGACCTGCCCATGCTGGCTGGGCCTGATTTCCCTGGTTGTTCAGCATACGCCCTGTGATAGGACTCAAGGTGATACGCTTCATGACCTCCCTAGCACTGAGGTCAGGATGGTAGTCCTGCAATTCCCTGGATCTTCCATTCAGCCTTTCTTGTAGATAAGGTGTCTCAATTGCTAATCCTTACTCAACTGAGACCTCCCTGGTTAGCCAGGGCTTCTGGTAAAAGATTGAAAGTGAGTTGGCAAGCTCTTCTGCCATTTCCTTCAGTACCCGTGGGTGGATCCCATCCAGCTCCATAGACTTGTGGCTGTCTAAATGGCAGGGCAGGTCACTGACAATTTTCCTCCTGGATTATGGGTCCTCCATTCTGTCTTCCAGCTCATATTTTCACTAAAATGTGGTTTAAAATTGCAGCAAGAAGTGGATTTAACCATTCTTCTGTTTGTTTAATGACTACCAGGAGCAGCAGAATAAAATGTTTTGTCTGATAACTTTTAACTCCTGTTGACCAAAAAAAATTGGAAGAGCTTGAGTGTTGACTTTCAAGAACTGTTATGCTGATTGTATGTAACTCTCTCTTTTTGGTATTTGTAACTTCATCGATCACATACTGCCATCTCATAGAGTTGTTTCTTTCGTTAAATACTGTTTTGTTTTTTCTCTCCTGTTGTCAAGCAGTATGAAACAGTAATTCTGTGATCAAAATGTACTTTGGAGAGTAAAAACTGTTGTGGAATAGTGTCATACTGTGTATATGCACCTTGACAGGGAATTTAAGCTTCCAAACGCAACATTTTGCATATAGGGCTGATGCCTGTTGAAAATCTTTAAATACATGAATGTCAGGGAAATATCAAAACAAAACTGAGCAAGAAATCTGTCTATATTACTAGCAATATAAATTTAGTCTGGTTCAAATGTATGTTTTTTTCCCCTTTTCCCTTTTCGCCTTCCCTTCCCATTTTTAGCCAGTGTAGATAATGCCACCTCCCAAATAAGGTAGTTTTATCCTTTATGTCTTTTCTTGACCACCTGTCTGTGTTCCTGTTACATTTGTTATCTGATGTTCTTGTAGCCTTATGGAAAGGTGGCTCAAAGAAGTGATCTGACTGGAAAAAAAATAATTTTTAGGTTGCTGGTTAGGATTTCCATATAGTCAAATGAATGCTTTTCCCAGAGCAAGGAGGACTGTAGAAAGAACACAGCAGGGGATGGTCAGTGTTCTTCGTGATCTTCTTCTGGCAGCAAAGTGCAATTATGCTACCTTAAAGTGAGCCTGTAGTAAAGTCAGCTGGAACTGCAGCCTGATGTCTTGACTAACTTTAAGGAAGTGTGGTCTGTTTGATCTGCTGTGATCCTGTGTTATTTAGGTTAACAGGTCAACTGAAAGAAACATTTTATTGCCTCATTGCAATGCTGGGAATTCAGTCCTGCAGGATTTTACTTGGTTGACAATCATTATTCAGGTGAATGGTTCCAATGGCCTAGCTTGGGCGAAAATTCAGTAAATTACTTGCTCAAGAATTCTTTGACCTTTGTTTTCTTATAACAAGAGACAGCATGTAATGGATGTCTGCAGATGATTCTTTATGAATGTGCTCCAAATTTTCAGAACCCTGAGGGAAGAACAATGTTATATTCATATTACAATTTTTCTTCTTCTCTCCTGCTTGTGTAGTCTTGTCTCTGTCTCTCTTTAGCTTCCCTATTTACCATGTGCCTTTTGCTCTTTCTCTTCATTTCAACATGAATAAGGTAGTCTCTTGGATTGAATCAGTTTCTCTATGCCTTTCCAGTTGAAAGATTGGTAGAACTTGGTTTAGCAAAAAAGACTTGGAAAATGATGATTGTGTAATGTTACCTAATAAGGCATATTTATCTAGAATAGAGTAAAAACACTTTATACCACAATACAGTAGTTGGACTATAAATTATTCAGTATGGGAAGCTGGAATTGTTTAGCTCCTTGTTTTACTTTGGTCTTCCATTCTTGCAACTTTATTCTGATGGGTATCTTTAGTTGACACCTCTGTTCTTTTATGTTATTATTTCAATTCTTTATTTTTTCTTGGTTATTTTTACTTTTTAAATAATATTGAGAGGATAAAAAGTTTCTTTCTTTTTCTGCATGGATCTCATGCTTTTGATTTTAGTTCTCTGCTGGGTGATGTTTTAAAGACTGGACTCCTCAAGAGGCAATGGGTTTTTCATCAGACTCAGGCAATTTGCCTGAATGCTAAAGGTATAGGATCAGTCTTTGTTTACTTAATTGAGTTGCTGTTTATGTAGCTCAGAAGTGAGTTGTGACAGTCACGCTGTCAGACTCTTCCAGCTTCACAGCTTTGAGATTGGTTTCACTTTAGTCCTCTACAGGAAACCTCATAGTCCAAAGCCTTTCCTACTGAGAGTTCACCCCAATTCTACATGGACAGAAGCTAGATCCATGAACTTCATCTCTTCCACCAAAGAGCTGCAAAAGCGACATGTCCTTACACCCTGTAAGGACGGGAAGGAAAAGGATTATGTAATTTTCTACAACTTCACTGTGTTCTTTCAGCCAGTATTTTGTCTCTTCACTCTCTTCAGATCTAACTCAGCTGCTGTACCTACAGCACCACATGCGCTGCTGCAGCTCCTGAGCTAGTGCCCTTTAGCACACCAAAGGATGTGATTATTCTCTAGGGTCACAATCAGTGTCTGTAGTGCTCACATTTACACTGCTTAGCCTAATGATATTTATCTGAATTGTTGATCAGTCATAGCAGCTTGTCCTATTTGTGCTATGGTATCTTGTAGGTGTCGTATCTGCCCCTGCTGCCTGCTCTGTCTGTCCTGCACAGCTGGTTTAGCAGTTCCCCACAGTGTTTCTGTGGGGAAACAATAAATCTGTTTCAGAAATCCTTTGCCAGAGATAAGACTTAAAACACACAACTGGAGAAAAGAGCCTTGTTATGGTCCATGTGCTCAAATATTAGAGACCATATGTATAGATCATCAGATTATTCCATGTACTGTGTTGCATCATCAGCATGCATGATAAAAAGATCAAAATATTATTCCCTCCATTTTAGAGCTAGTAATAAAGTGTTAGTTTAATGAAAAAAAAATCTCTAGTAGCTACTTGTCTCTAAGCATGAGATTCACTGTTCCTACCTGGCAAAGCTCCTGGTTTTACTGTGTAGTATGTATTGAAACTTGGCAAGCAGAAATGGGTGACAGAATCTGAGTGTGGAGGCTGGGAAGGAGTTAGGCTCCTAATGCAGAGAAGGGCTGCGGATGGCTGTGTGCTCTGTTAGCTTACTAGGGTGCTACTTTATTGCAGATTGTGGCCAGATTTCATGGCACCAGAACTGCTCAGTGTTATCTAAGTGCAAGTATCTCTGCACAGTTACCAGTTGTCAGCACCATGAGAGATGAGTGCAATTCTGCACTCCAAGTTTTCTTCCACTGTCAAAGCTTCCTCCTCCACTTCAGTTTTCTGTCCTGCATCTTCTCTGACTGGTTGTAGCCAGGACTGTGGAGGATTATTGAGGGACCTGGGTCTTGTAGACATAGGAGACAAAAATAATTCAGGGGAAGCTGATGAGACTGAATGGAGCATACTTAACTCTTCTGCATAAAGGACTGACTCAAGTCATTACATCTTAGTGTCATGTGATCATTTTGATTTATTTTGTGGTAAAGTTTGCACAAGAAGCTTTCTGATTCTTTTATTACTGGTGCTGCAGTGCTGTGGCTGCCTGCCATTAGCTTTGCTGATGCAACTGTGTAATTATGCTTAAATTGCATCATTGGTATGATCTGAATTAAAAATGTTAAAAAGTTTATTTCATTCTATTTCACTGATCTGTTCTAAGGGGCAGCCCTACAGATAGTTGTGTCAGTAGCTGAGGGAGTGGTGGAGGGAAAAATTAAGGGGGAAGTGAAGAGAAGAAGTGAACCTCCTAAACTGGTTTTGCCACTAGTGAAAATGTGTGTCAGACTTCCATAGGCTTGCAAAGGTGGGGCAAGGTAGAAGCTGTTGGCAGCTTCTCTTCTTTTTTACATCATCTCATCTCATTGGCTTTAAGCTGCCAGCTTGTAGCTTTGGGGTGGGAGCAGACTTTATTGCACTGTGACCATCAATACATTCCAGGCTTCTTTTTTTAGAATTCTGGTTCAGTGTATGAGAAATTCACTGAAATGTAACTGTTGCTACTGTGTGTCTCTCACCACTTTAGTATTTAATATTTGGAGAGTTGAAGTGTTAAGATGCAGCTTACAAATATACTAAAAAAAAAAAGGTGTAATGATCCAAGTCTGCAGGCAACTTGCAGAATGGTTAAGATCACTTTTATATCTAAATTTCACCATGGACTTAATGCTGACTTTCAATAAATTGCTGATTATTTTAGTGAGAGAGAGATGAGTGAAGCAAAGGAAAAAAGGCTACAATCCTAAGGATTCTTCTTTCTGTGTGCAGCTCTCTATACCAGTGCACTGAGAAAAAATAAGTTTTTTTTCTAGTTTACCTTCCATGAAAGCATCTTTGCTGCTAATATAAATTTTTTTACAGGTTAAGAAGGATAGTCTTACAGATTTCTTACAGGATAAGATAGTCCTCGAGATATACTTTAGCCATATGAATTTCAGGAATGGAATTTCTAGTTCCTCAAATAAGTTTGCACAATCCGTTTCTGAGGCACTTCTAGCATCATAGGCTCCTTTATCTGCTGTCTTGTCAGTTAGCCAGTAATGAGGAATAGCACTGTTCGGGGAACAGCAAAAAGATGAGGTGTCCCACTCTGTTTGAAGGATGTGTTAAGTTTGCATCTGATGATCTTGATTTGCTTAAGAAGATTATTAGGTTTGTATGCTTTGAGTTGTCCCTAATCTGGAAAAATATAAAGGTTGGAATATGGTGATTCCTTGGTATAGGATCTGATATAGTGGTGTTCTTGTGCTTGTAATTTGGAGCACTTGATGTGGAATGTGTGTCAAATCTGGTAATTTCTGCCATCTCTGGTTTGGAATTGGTTCACATGCTCTAGGATACTTAGAGATAAACATGCTATTAGGAACTTGATAGGAGGCAGTGATAGCAGAAAAACTGTTCTATTGTGATCCTGGTGTATGTTGGAAGAATATTACATCACAGATGACTTCGACCCAGGGCTGGCAGGGACATGAAGGAAGTTTGCAGATGGTACAAAACTGGCAGGAACTGTTCACTCCCTCGAAGGCAGAAAGGTCCTGCAGTGACTCCTCAACAAGTCAGAGGGCTGGGCAATCACCAACCACATGAAGCTCAATGAGGGGAAGTGCTGGATTCTGCACCTGGGATGGGGCAGACCTGGATGTACAAACAGACTGGGGAATGAGAGGCTGGAGAGCAATACCACGAGAAAGGGACCTGGGGGTGCTGGTCCATGGTAAGTTGAACATGAGCCAGCAGTGTCCTGGCAGCAAGGAGGGCCAACCTGTCCTGGAGGGCATCAGGCACAGCATCACCAGCAGGGCAAGGGAGCGATTGTCCTGTCCTGCTCTGCTCTGCACTGGGGCAACCTCACCTGGAGTGCTGTTCTGGGTGCTACAATATAAAAAAAGGCATGAAACTGTTAGAGTGTCAGGCCATGAGAATGGTGAAAGGCATTGAGGGGAAGCTGTGTGAAGAGCAGCTTAGGTGTCTTGGGTTGTTACCTTGGAGAAGACTAAGGGAAGACATCATTGGAGTCTGCAGTTTCCTCATGAGGGGAAGAGGAGGGTCAGGCACTGATCTCTTCTCTGTGGTGACCAGTGACAGGGCCCCAGGGAATGGTCTGAGTTGTGTCAGGAGAGGTTTAAGTTGGATGTTAGATAAATGTTCTTCACCCGGGAGATGGTTGCACACTTAACAGGCTCCCCAGGGAAGTGATCACAGTGCTTAGAGTGCTGACAGAGTTCCAGAAGTGTTTGGACAATACTCTTGGCCACATTGGGATGACTCTTGGGGTGGTGCTGTGCAGGGTTAAGAGCTGGACTTTGATGAACCTTGTGAGTCCCAGTTTATTCTGTCATTCTGTGATCAAACTACTTATTTCCAGACATGTGGTTTTGCTACAGTTGATAACTTCTGACCTCCTTTTTCCGAGACAGAAAGTGAGGTTGGTTTTTGTCTCCCAGTTATGTGCACCTGTGCTGATCATATCCACAGCTCTTCTTCATGACTGACCACCTTGGTGAATACAGAGAGGCTAGGAGAAGGAAATACAGTAGGGAGTTTTTGGCTGTGTCCAAGCTTCTTGGACTTCTTAAAGACTACCCTATGCTCTTGTTTTTGGAGGCTTGTCTCCAGAATTCCATGGTGTGGAACCCAGGAAGAAAATCTTGGAGGTAGAACCTTGAGTAGCTTTAATATGTGTCATAGTTCCAAGATCTGGAGGAGAAAGCTTTATTTTTCAGAAACTAACATTAGTATTTAAGTAAAGGTTAAGTGAAAACACACCCATTCATTTTTAAAGAATGGTTGCTTCCTTAATATCAGATAACAGTTTTAATGTATGTGGTTTCTTTTTCAATGCTTCTGTGATCATTCCATTTTTTTATTTTATTTTTGCTTTTTTTTCCTAGAGATGTGAATTATGCCCTCATAAGGATGGTGCTTTAAAGAGAACAGATAATGGGGGTAAGTTTTATTCTTGCTTTTTGTGAACTCTCTTATTTGTATGAGGGAAATAAATCTGTGGAAATAAAATTAGAGGAATCCTAACATAAAAGAAAACACAGACTGCTTTGGAAAGAGATAACTATTTTACAGTAACTCTTATTTGTCCACTCTAGGCTCAATTTACTTTGAGGACATCTATCATTCTTAGTTTATTTTTTAGGAAAAAAGTTACAATAGTAGTAGTTGCAATAGTAATAGTTACAATAGTGCATTTTAATATAAGATTTAATGTGTAAAATGGATGAATTTTATGTGTATTTAGTTGGAGCCTCAGCATTTATAGAAAGCTGTTGAAAGTGCACCATTCATGGAGGAAAGTGGAATGTTTTACGTCTATAGCCTAGACTCAGTGCACCAGTGCATTTTCTAAGCTTGACTCTTTCATGCCTGATTTACTAATAGGTTCTACAACAAAGAAGTTAGAGCTGGAAAGTTGCAGTAGTGATTACCTCACTCTTGCATCTTTCTAATCTCACTGTTCAGGTTATCATCAGTTCTGCTCCTGCTGAGTAGAACTGCTAGAGAAAGTCCCCACTGAATATCCTGTCTTGATTATGTTTATATTAATAGCTGGGTGATATGAGTGAAAAATTTCAATTAACTTTTCAATCACTTTTGGAATGTTGCCTTCTCTCTCTAGTAGATACTTCTAAATTCCTATCCATCATCTATCTGTAAATAGCCTGGTCATTTTGATACTGAGCCATTTCTCTTGTGAGAGAAGAAAATATCTGTATTGTGGAATTCACTTGGACAGTATACTTAAATTGTATTCTGCAGATTCTATGCTGTGTATGTAATATTCTGGCTAATTAAATCTTAGCTTAGTGTTGATGCAGCTTTGCTATATCTGTTGCAGTTGAGTTGCAGGAGCACAGGGCCTGCTCATGTTTGTGCTGATCTACCTTTTCCCTTATGAACCTTTGACTGCTCTGTTCATATATATATCTATGCTCTAGGCTTACCATTTTAGTGTCAACTGGCTCAAACACATCACTGAACTTAGTGCCCAGTACTTAAGTCTTATTCCTCTTCTTTATTATTCTTTTCATGTTGATACATGTAATGTTGAATTAATTTCTTTAGAAATGGCAGCTGGACACTTTCTTTTTAGGAAATAGTAATAAGAAAGCTTGAAATGTCTTGAAATATACAGTAAAATTTGTGAAATGTAAAGTAGCTGAAGTGTTTTCTGGTTTTATACTTAGGGTAGTATTTGGGAATGCTTTGCTATAGTCTGTGGTGACCTTGAAACTTATTTGCTTGAAGTCTTGAGAACTTACTCTGATAGTGTGCATCAAAGGTGTGAGCATCCTCTTAGTTATCTCTCTTACGACTCTATTAATTGCAATTATAAATTCTTGTCTGAAAGTGAATCACTTTATAAGATTGAAGTGCTTTAAGTTTAAATAGCAAAGATATAACACTGTACTGTAATTTTAATATCCAAATGTTTTCATCAGTGAAAGCTTCATAGTGAAAATTTCATAGCTGAGAGGCTTAAGAATTTGTATTTTCTTCTGAAAATACCCAGCCTCTGCAGCAGCTCTTGTCTGTGGTGTTGAAAACGGTGAATTCTACTTTGTGGACCAAATGCCCTTTAAATAATAGCTTTACAGAAGGGTGTGCACCTTGGCAAATACTTTGACTCGTGTTGCATTTCAGAAATCCGCATTCTTACTTGAAGCTTCCCTTTCAAAGAGTTACCTAACAAAAGAATGTGCCAGAAGATTTTTAGAAATACTGTTCAAGATCAGATAATGGGCTTGCCAGTTGAAAGTGGCATTTTCAGTAGGTTAATGCTTAATTTTTTTTTAATGCTGTTACACCTTTTGTTGCCAAGCAAGTCATAAAAAGATGCAGGTACTTGAGAAGAAACTTGGAAACAAACAATCCTGGTAAAACCTTTTAAGGATCTAACTTTATTAACTTGTAATTATGCAGTCTTTCTCGAAGTATAGAGGTAATTAAATGGTCTTAGCTTTTCAGAACTAGAGAAGAAATTGCTGATTTTAAGTCAGTGATACGAGGTTTTTCATCTTTCTGCCTTCTGCTAACAAATAACTTCATTTTGTAGTTTTTTGTTTCCAATATGCAGATAGCTTAGCCCATACATGGCCTGCTGCTCCTGTAGTTTGTTTTTGTTTTTTTAACAGTCTTCTGGATATTTGCTTTATAATAAGGTGAAGAACTGTTTTGGGCATTGAAGGTACTGTATTTTCTTTTACGTTTGGAAGATTAACGGGGTACTGAACTTTTGTTATAGTGCTCCATGCTTTTCTTAACCTGCAGTAAGATGCTGTTACTACAGTGAGGGTTCTTGCTATACATTGCTTTTTTGTCCTTTGTAATGGTACTAGCTTTTAAAACGTCTCTTTTTTTTTCTGCCCCTGCATTCCTTTTCAGCTGTGTGAAAACTTCCCTGACCTAGCTGCCCATGCTAATGCTGATAGAAGGAATCACCAGGACTGTTCTTTTAGCAGCAGCTTAAGTTACCTGTGTTAAGTCAGTTGCACAATTGTAACTAAAGGCAGCCTAATCTTAGAGCTCTTCTGTAATGGTGTTATCTTGCCTTTAAGAACTCTAGGGCACTACATGTATGACAGTAGTCTGGGAATCAAACTTGTGGTTTTTTTAAGTATTATTAACTGACTATAAGTGTAATTAACTGACTCTATATTATGGTAGCATATCTTGTGGTTGTGTTGGTATTTTGTGATTTTTTTGTCCTTTCCTCCCACCCCCTCCCCACATAGTGCAAGGTTCCTTTGTGTGCATTCTTCTTCCTTCTCCCCCTCCTTTTACAGGGCTGTTGCTGCTTATCTGACCTTTTGGAGACCACTTTCTTTAAATTTGCTTTTGAGGTTTTATGTTTCTGTTTGGAGTCTGTTTGATTCTGCCTTAGTTGTGCATATCAGATTAATGTGATTCCTTAAATGCAGCATTATTGGAGCTTTACTATCATGGATTTTACAGAAAACTTAAAAGTGATAGCCTGAGATAGTAAGAGGAGTATATCATGGAGGCCAAACAATATTTGTCCTGCTCTCTTGGTCATTATGAACTGTATTCTTGAGAAGGGTCTCGTGTGCCTTCTCAGAATAGTTTCCCAGCCTACAAGCATTCATGCTTTGGGACTTCTTGCTCCAGACATGGTATTTTTGTGTTTAATGGGAGATGAGTCTGTCACACTATTGAGGTACTTCCTTCTGTATAAAGTTTAGTGTCCATAATGTTGTGTGGCAAGGCATTTTGCAGTTGATGAGTATGATGTGTCCATGAGTTTCTTTTGAACCTGTTACCTCATGGTTTTATTTGATGCCACTTGGTATTTGCAAACTGGGATAGCAAAGGTCAGTTATTCTGTGCTCACCTTTCTTCCTGTAACCTTTTTGGGTACACTGGAGAGTACACAGATGCCTGCCTGTTCTTGGTTTGATGATGGTGGTTACCGGTGCTGTAATCAGAACCTGAAGTGAGCCCAAGGAGATAATTCTGTCTGGATTTGTGTGAAATATATCCTAGTCTGCTTCAGTGTCCCTCCTGGGCTTTCCATTGTCAGAGGCGTGGACTGGCCTTGAGCAGGAGGAGCTAAGGTCTGTTTGCCCGTGCTTGTTCAGTCTCTGCACTGTGTGAAAGTGGCTGTTCTGCTCCTGCTCTTGCACAGATCTTGGAAACAATACTCTTGCATTTAGCCAAGTGGAGTCTGGACTAGTATCTGTGGTGTGCCTTATCTGCCAATGGGCTTATCTGTCCTAAGGATTGTTAAGAGTTGACTGTATTTAGCTACACATTTGATTTAATTAATTCTTAAGAGTAATAGGACATTGCACAGTTATGAGCAGGATATTTGTAATAAATTTTAGGAATTAGCTTTGAATAAGTTCTAATATTTTGTCTGCCTAGTATCTATGACTATCTTAGGGCTAAGGTTAAGTTTTGTGAACAAAAATTAATTCTTCCTGCTTGTGGACTTCATTCTTACGTAAACATTAGGACTTTTTCAGTGTTCAGAGACTGGAATTACATAAATTTTGTTAGGCTATTACCCGTTTAAAAAAAATATTTATTATTTTCTTACTGATATTAAAAGTAGAAAAGTAAGATTGAATTGAAAAGGAGCTTTTATCTCTGAATATATGGCAGAACTCCTCGATAAATTTGGTGTTCATGTTAATTTAGGGGAACCATTGTGGTTTTAAACATGACTGAATATGAAAGTTTTTTAAAATGAGAAAACCTGATAAATATATGAGTTGCTTATTGATTTTCTGTCTTATGTGTAAGAAGGCTATTGAAAGATTAATTTTCTTTTAACTTGATGGATTGGTAAGTGGATTAGTAGTTGGATAAAATATAAACACATTTTTTGAAAAACAGGGAAGTAGCAAGTGACATTTGTTTGAAGGTACTTGAGAACTGTTAGCATTTGACGGTTTTGGGCCTTTCAGTCTAGTAATATTTCCACAACTGTTACAGTAATTTTCTTTGGATTTTTGACACTTAGTGAGGAGGAAATAAAATCATGACTATTTGGACTGATTATAGCTTTTTGAATCTCAGTTCTTTTGTCTTCTCGTAATACTGAGTATGCATTTTGTTTTTTAAGCAAATTGTTCACTTGTATCTAATACAGCGCATCTCACTTTCAAATAGTTTTCTTGCGTAATCTTTTCTTGCAGTAATCTACAAAAAAATTCTCTGTAAGCTTAAAAGGTTTGATTTTTCTATACAAGCTGTTACTTTGAAATCTGATTCCAGTGGATGATGATCAGGAATGCTGTGTAACAGCATTCTTTGTGTGACTTTTCACCAAGACTTCTTTCATGCAGCTGCTTGGGGAAAGGCCAGCTAACAATGTGGTGGTTTTATGTCATGGTCCAGACCTTCTTCCCACCCCCTGGGTTAGCGGCAGGATCTCCCAAGTCTATAAAAACATTATATGCTAGGCTTTCCCATTGCTGTTGTTATTATTAGAGTCTCACTGTCTGGTTTACTGTTCTGATGAGTTTTCTTGGTGTTAATGTCTAAGAATGTGGATGGTATAATGTTATAGGTACACACTGAGGCTTATGCATTTTGCAAGTGCTTACCTACAAATGTTCTGGCCTTTTTGAGCAGATTTTACAGCAGTGTGTATATTTTTTTTTTATCTGGAAAGAAAAAAAGATAATAAATTTAAAATACTGCAGTAATATAAATGCATGTATTACCATATAAAGTATTGTATATTTATGATTTACATTACGGTTAATCACAGTGTATATGTAGAATTTTTTTTTTAGTGTTTTAGGTGCTTATTTATACATTTCTTCCTTTTGTTGTATGAAAGGATTTCTTGAGAGAGGTGGAAGAAATGCAGTAATTCCATAGCATGCCAGATAAAATAATTAAAGCTATTAGCTTACTCAGTGGACCAATGGAATTACGTCTGTAGCTGTTTCAAAAACCAATTATTTGTTTTGCTGCAGAATGAATCAATTCTTTGCTTGAGGAGCAGATTTTTCTAAATGGAGTATTTTGTGAAATTCAGTAGTAGAACTTTGTAGGATGAAGCCTTTTTCTTCATAGACAAATAGTATTTATTTTACCTTTTTAGCAAATTGTCCATTCTATACCAATGATGAGGTTGACTACCAACCACAAAAGTGAGAGCTCCAGTGGTTAGTGTGGCACCTTCTTTTTACCCCTCTTCAAAGAACGGATCAAACAATATAATATGAATAATGATGTATTATTCATAGCAAACTCTAAATCTTTATTTAATAGAGTAAGGAAAAGACAGTAACTTCAGCTGACAGATTTCTTATCTGCAAGTTTTCTTGTTTTCACAGGAAAGAAAGATCAGGGTTAAAAGTATATGGAATGTCTTAATGAAGAGATACTTAACTAAAGGTTTAAAATAGTATTTAATCTTTCCCTTTGGCAAAGACTAACAGTAATGGTCTTAAGTACACGTTTGAAAGGTGAATCCAGCAGAATTGGATAGAGCACAGCCTTTGGGTCAGTCAGCAGATCTGATAGTTGTGGAAATGGAGGGTGCAATTTCATGTAATCTAGGACAGCTGTTGACCTCTGCTGAAAGGAGGGGACTGTGGTTTTCCCCTGGCTGGGTGTTTCTGCGCTGATGGTTTTGTGTATGGTAATCATGTGACCTCAGTGTGGATTGCTTCAAGCCAGGGACTGATTTTGCTCAAAGGTAAACTACTGAGTTTCCAGCAAATTTAGTAATGAGATGAAAAAGAAATTATTTGCCCTGCTACATAACAAACTCATACTGCAAGGAGAGCGCAAAAATGTACAGTTGAAAGTGAAGAAAGAGTAAGGTGAGATCTTGCTTTTCAGTGATAGTCTGCAGCTGAAATGGATTGAGATATATCCTTAATTGACAACTTGAAGCAATCCTCATATGAAACTAACATTTCAATAAAGGAAGATTTTTCCACACTAGAATAATAAATACATTCTTTTGGTTTGGGAGTGAACTATAGTTAGAAATAAAGTAAGACTTCTTTAATTAAATATAATGGACTCTTTAAGAACTTAGAATGCATGAACAAATTTTGCTCTGATATTGATGCACGGTTAGGGGACGGTGATAATATCCCAGAACTCTCTCTGCAGTGTGTCAGTGCTTTGCTGCGCAGCTTCAGCACTGACCGTGGGTTGTTGTGGAGTCCCTTCTCTGTGCCTCAGTTCATAAGCAAGACATGGGCTTCCCATGCTGTGGATGGTAGGATGGATTATATGTTTGTTGCTGTTATTTTATTATGAGGTCAAAGACTATAAAAGCTATGTTTGAAAAATTGCATTGGAAGGCAGTTTAAAAGTACTGCAAGTTTATTTGCGGGGAAGGTGCTTATGAATCAAATTTTGGGCAATTAAGCAGTAGTTGTAAAGGCAAAAATTTAGATGGGTAACATACTGTGTATTATTTACTGCCCTGGGTTTTCTTCGTTAATTTACTTTCATAGAGTTTACTTCTAGTTATAGAGCTCTTTGTTGGCAACAGTCTTATGTTTGCTGATGGTGGAATTACTAGAAATTTCTCTATCACATTAGGTAACAGATCAACTATTCATTTTCAGCTAGGGGTCTGAAGTCTGAGCTTTGTTACTCTGAACATTAGTGAACAATGTATATTAAAATTATACCTGCTAATTGTGTACTGCTAGGTTTGCAGTGAGTTGAAAACCAGGCACCAGAAATAAAAATCTCAGTGAAGAATTGGTAACATTTGGGTGGAATCTGTGGTGATAATTAAACATTTTATGAACTAGAATGAAACGTAAAAATTGGCAAAACTCAATGGTGTGTCCTTCTAAGACATGAATCAAAATAAAAATTCACTTAAGTGAAATGCTACAAGTCTCATATTGTGTGTTTAAACTTTGAAGACTTCTCAGCATGCATTTCCAATTTTTGATATTGGAAAAAATTGGTTTCATTATTGTTATTGTAAAGCAGATCTTAGAGTTACTTTAAAACAACATGAAAAACCACATATAAAGTTGGTAGAATTTGTTTTCTAAGATCTTTCCAAAAGAAAATGTCTTAGTTCTATTTGTGTGATATTTTTTAGAAAACACACTGGACTTTTTTTTTTTTAAAGGTAAGCAGCATTTCCTAAAGTTACTGAACATGAAAGTGCAGTTGTAAATGCTTTTGACTTTATCTATCACCAATAAGTAAAAATTAAAAATTATGTTTTACAGTTTTTGGATGGAGACAGTAATTGTTGTAGGATAAGGGGGTTTTTTGAAGCAAAAGAGGCAGTGAATCTGTCAGCCCGTTGTAGCCTGAGGGGTTTCTTCAGCAGTTTCAGAGAAAACAATTCTAATTAGAGTGCAGAGAAACAAGCAAACTTGATGGCTAATTTGAATCCTTACGATACGTTGCTTAGGCTTTCTAGTTTAAAAACAAGAAATTAAATTCATTTAAAAATAAGCAAGGCAAGCAATATTATCTGGTAAAAATAATATTATTGAGAAGGCACTGTCTCAGAGATTGCAAATAGAGATACTGGGAGCTTGCAAAATGTTCTTAAAATTTTCCCTTATACTCAGATTTATTTATTTATTTTTCAAAAACATGTATCCTGCCCTCTTTTCCAGTTAAAGTTGTTCTGAAAGTGAGATGAAACCAAAAGTAAATTTGATATAAGGAATTCCGTGGGGATAGTAAGAGTTTGTTAGCAATTACTTCAAGTTTCATAAGTAAAATTTAAGAAGTGAGTAATACATCTGTGACCATTTGCCTGGATTCAAACCACACATAATTAAAGTGAATGGACTTAGAGTCCATTTAAAGTGAATGGACTTATCATTGACTTAGAGTAAATGATATGGTTTATAGTGATGAGTTTAATGAAGTCATTTGGAACAAAAGTGATCTCAAAAATGGCATGAGTTCCTGGCTAAATTTGGAGAACAATTAAGAGAAAATAGGAATATCTTGCTGTTATTTCTGTGCGGTGTTTGGGTGAAGAGGAGAGGTAGTAAAATAATTTCAGTTGCAACAGAAACTAGGAAGAATGTTTTGAATGTTTTTGAGTGTGTAGAACAGTGCTGTTGGAGGTTTTTTTTTTTAATAGTCTAAAGCATGTACAATGGTATTTTTCACAGTTAAACATTGGTAAAGCTTAAAAGGACTGGATTTAGTGATGATTTTTATTCCTGGGTGAGGAGGGAAAAGGTGTATAGTTGCTGGTAAAATTTTAATTGCTCTAGAATAATGTAGTAAGTGATTTTAATAGGAAGTTTGTAGTGCAAACTTTATGACTTGGATGGAGTAAATGGGAAAATACATATTTTAAGGTAGTCTTAAATACCACACATTCTTGCACACATGCTTGCTTCTCATATGGGCTTCTATGTACAGTTTGGATGGGTGTCTTTGGAAGGTTTCATTGTCCCTGCAGACAAAGAAGGCAGTTATCATCCAGGAGGAAACAGGAGACAAAAGCATTCAATTTTGAACGTGGCAATAGGTCCTTTATTCTGCTGGGATTCTGAGCTCTGTGCTCTGCCTTAGTATGTCAGCAGGGGATCAGAGGGTGTTTTTTATGCTGTGTTACATAGTCAGGAACACTCTCAGTTGAACAAAACATTACAAGTAAAACTGTTGGTAGGTTAGTAGCTCGTTCTCTCATCAGTGAGACTGAGGACACCTATCACACTTTGGCTGTAAGTGTCCTTAATTCCAAGCTTGTGCTTTGGAGCAATAGTGGCCATTCTCTTGATGCTTTGGAAAATGGTTCTTGTTTGCTTTTTTTTCTGTTTTCCTCCTGCTGTCAGGTACTTACATGGTGAAATGGAATCTTCTTGACCTCCCTTAACTATAAAAGTTTCATGGAGGAGTCTACAGACCTTGAGTTCTCAGAAGGTGGAGATTGCACAACACCTTTAGACAATCTTAACCACATTTTTTATGGAAAAGTTTATTCCTTATTCTTCCTAAAGGGAACGCTCCTTGACACTTCCAGGTCAGCTGGGTGTTGCTCTTTGACAATTCTGCATTTCTTCACCAGTTAAACTTTGGAGAAAAGAATATTTAAGAAGTTGTGTACAGGGTGTCTTGGATCCAAGTGGAAGCTGATGCTGGAGTTAGGCTTCTTTTTGGTGTAGGCGTTTGAAGCAGGTAACATAAGGGTGCTGCAACCAGCCCTCTGGTTAAATTATTGTTGGACATTATTGTGATTTTATATTATTGTGATTTTCCAACAAGGCCAGATTATCTGGGGTCTGAAGGTGCCAGATGGAAACCAGTGGAAAATGTACCTTGTCCTCAATTCCCCGAGCACTTACTAATAACCCATGTTCAAAAAGTGGTTTAGCGCTGTGGTGCTTAATTTGTTTCATTGTATAGATACTGGTTTTGGTCTCTTGAAAGTTAAAAGGCTGCTGCCGGCCACAGCTGTCTTGGATGTGTACTTTCTATTTGTAATGAGAAAAAAGTGGGGCTTTTTTTTGTTGTTGTTGGTGTTTTTTTTTTTTTTTTTTTTTTTTTTTTTTTTGGTTTTTTTTTTTGTTTGTTTAATAATGGTGGAGTACTATTCAGTTAAAGTTACTCCTGAAATGGTTCCTTATAGTAAAAATTCTTTACCTACCTGAATTTCAGTTCACTTAGTAAGTGATTTTTTCCCCCCTAATGTCTCTGGTATATTTTATATATTTATATAATAATTTTCCATTATATGTAAGTGTAACTGGAGTACAGTCTTAATTATGTCTGAAGTAAAAGCTTTTGCCATCTGATTATGTGTAGCCAACTGAAAAAGGTTTATTTTTTTCAAAATTTCAGTGTCACGTTTCTATTGGTTTAATGACTTTATTAGATGAATAGTGTTTCTATTTGAGTTAATTGTTTGAGAGAAGATTTAAAGATAAATACTCATCATAACCATGTTAACATTTATTTGTCTTTAGTAAGATGATTCTGACTTAAGGCAGTTTGCAATTCTTAAAAAGCCCTTATAAATATTCTTTCCCTGAAGATATTTCAAGTAGACAAACGAACAAAAAAGATTATGGTTTTTATTTTTTCTCATTCTGTCTGTTATTGATAATTTTAAAATGGTCTGTTGGAAAGGTTTTAAAAGCAGCTCAAGTTGGCAGTTTATACTTTTTTTGCCCTACACTTTCATTAGTCTCATGCATTTTCTGTACAGAATAATTCTAAAGGCTATTTGTGAGTAAAATTGTGGAGCAGCAGAGATACTGTATTTAGTTGCAGTTGAAATACTAGAACAATGTGTGTGCTGTTGACTGTGGATGTTGACTATAACTGTTGTATATGTGTGCACTTTTCATTTTCTGTAGAAATTGTAACTACCAGTTTAGTAAACGGAGGGGGGGACACCAGATCTGTTGGCAAAAACTGGAAAAGATTTGTTTTTTAAGAAAAGTATCTGGAATTGCATATGCACTTTTTATTCTAAGTCTTAATTCCAGAGTCTCAACAATACTACTGTGAGCAAGCACACCTTTGTGTTCAGTTCAGTTTGAGTCAGAGTACAGTTTGATGAAGAACTTTTAGATTCTGTAGAAAAGAAAAAATCCAAGATAAAAGCTCAGAAAGGTCTGCATTGGGATGGTATATGGTGAGATTTGTGTTTAATTTATTTTTGCTTTTTTATTATTATTCTTTATTCTTGTTGTTGTTGTTTTTATTATAGCATGCATTTGCACAATGATTATTTACTTGATTTGCCTAATCTAATAATCTACCAGATTATCCAATTATGTAAATCTGACATTTTATGTCCTTAATGTTTGCATACAAGTAAGCTTGGGTAGGAGGAAAGCAGAATTTTTTTAAAATTATACTGAGAGTCTTGTCACAAGAGACTTTAGTTTTTCCTCTTGGGGAAGAACAGAATTTGCGCCAAGTGATTAGCTGCACCAAACTTTTAGATGAGGTGATAATACTTTGAATAATTCTATTATTAGTATCAGTGTAGCAATATATTGAGTTAGCTATGTAGCAGCTTCTGCTAAATTTACAGTTATGTCTTATGATCCTTCACTGAAACAAACCAACAGCTCTCAGAATCTCTGTGTTGAAAAAAGGCTTCAGATTGCTAGGTTTGCCTCTGACTTTGTGCTTTCCTCCATATCCATCCAAGCAAATGTCAGACGATTTAGAATGTTGGCTTTCTCAAAATGTTGTTAAAAACAGTATGGTAAGTAACTAATAATTTATTGATGATCTCAAGTTAATGAATTAGAATAGGACTGGATATAGGTACTTGGATTCCTATGAGAAAATGAGTTGGCCACAACTTTCTAAATGGAAAAACAAGAGATTTCATAGAGGGGATGTGAGAGTGTGTGTATGTATTGCAATTTCTTTCTCCAGAAAGAAACAGGAGTCTATTCAAATCAGAATGACATTTTAAAAATAAAAATTACACACAGAAGTCTTCTATGATGCTGTGCTTTAAAAATGCCAGTTTGGTCAGATGCTGCTTCCTTTTCGCAGGACTTTGTGTAGTTTTTATGCAATCACTGTGTTAATCCAAGAAATCAAAAAATAATAATTTTTCTGTTTGTGTGTCACTGTTTGTATAAATCATTAGTCTTTGAATTTCATGGAGTATTACTCACATAAATTCTCCCTGACTACATAAAAAAGTGTATTACTGGTCATCTAAACTTCGGATAACAAAAATGAAATGTCAACATGACTTAAGTGTAGTTTATGTCATTAATATTCTAAACAGTTAAAATAGTCTGTGGGGAAAAAAAAGTGTTGTAAAAGGTTCTTTGTACTACAATTGTACTGCACTTGAAATGTCCTTTAAGCTTCTAGAAAACATTAAATACAATTATAACTTTTTGTAGGTTGGGCTCATGTGGTTTGTGCTCTGTACATTCCCGAGGTGCAGTTTGCAAATGTTTCTACAATGGAGCCTATCGTGTTGCAGTCTGTTCCTCATGATCGTTATAATAAGGTATAATTATATGTCTTTTTATATCTAATGTATTTATTTTAAAACTTGTGAGCTTTAATAATGTAAAACTACACTTCTTAGAATGCACTTTGTATAAAATTCCTAAATGCGTGCAGTAATGCTGTAAGTTTTCTGCAATGTCTTTATGGTAAATTGAAGAATTAAGAAAGCTGTATTATTAAATAAAGCCACAAGGTTATCTGCCATGTCTTACTAGTCTTGTACAGATTAGAAACTGTTTTGTTAATTTAAAATACTGTGATCTTTGAATAGCAGTTTATTTTGAAAGGAATCTGAAATATTTTCCATAGGTTAAAATACTGTTGCAGCTTATATGAGATGTTATTATTAATTACCACAAAATCCTAGTGTTTTAAGTGTTGATATTATTGTAAACATGTTTATAAACATTTATTTTAGGACAGAAAGGTATGCTAATATATTAAGGCAAGTGCTTGCAGACTTTTGCCTTTGTAAACAACATTCACTTTAGTGGGATTATTTGCTTATGGGAGAACTGCTCCTAAATAATTGTCAGTGAGATTGAATGTTTTATAAAGAGTGGTGAGACTTTAAAGAAAAAAAAACCTAAAGGCAGAGCAATAAACCAGTAGCTTGTTAGTGTTCTTTATTGATAGTTACATTTTTCTTATTTCACTTGTGTTACTTTCTCCTCACTTAACTACAAAGGTCTTTGTATGTTCCCTTCTGCAGATGCAAACTGTTTGAATTTCTGATGAAATGTGTTACATATTTTTCTTGCCTTGTTCTTTTAATCTCTAGTTTCTTTTTTTACTTTGTTTTATGGTAATTTGTGAACAGTGGAGTAAAGTAGGAATAGACTGTATTATAAAAAAGAGAAAGAAGAAAAGGCATGTATCATGTGTTGTGTTCTTTCTACAGGGAGACCAATCCCTGTTCATGTTGCCTCTGTGACTTCTCACAGCCTCCACATCCCTTTCTAAGTTTCCATCTTTCTATTCTTTTTCCTTTTTGCTTTCTTTGGTCTTTTCTGTTTCACTTTCTCCAGTTGCTGTCAGTACGTTTTGTCCGTCTTGTATGCCAGTGTAGCTGAAAAACCAGGAATCAAAGTCTAGGTTTTTCTCAAGCTTTCTTATTATTACCTGAGCATCTTTATTGCCATCTTACTATTTGCTTCCCTCTGCATTGGCAAGAACATGCAACAGTGAGATTCAGTACAGAACTGATGAAATGTTTCTGCTTGGAAACAAAGCAGTAAATATTTGCTATAACAAATGAATTTATTTTCTCTCTCTCCCCAACTCTGAGGAAACAGAGTATGTAGTCAGCCATAATTTTTTTTCTAAATTGGTAGCTGTTGTCCCTTAATGTACCTCAAAAATTTCATGAAACACTTTAGATTTTGTTTTATCTTGCACCATTTCCATTGATGATAATTGGATATTGGATGAGTAAATCCTTGTTACTTCAAAAAATGTGCTCTCTATCTTTTATTATTATTTCAAAAAATGTACTCTATCTTTTGTTATTATTTGTTGACAAAATCCATTGTTCGTCTTTAGGTCCTTTTCATCATAACTAAAGTTGATTCTTTCTCATAGAGTTTTTGTTCTAGATACATGACAATACAGTCGTGTTTTGCTGCTAAAATTCCAGTTTCCTTTTTTTTTTTTGGTCTGTATTTACTGTGATTTTTTTTTCTCACTAGTTAGTTACTAGCACCATACAGTTAATGTAGAGAGAGTTCCTGGTGTTGTCTAGCTCTTAGTTCTCTGTGCTGTGGGCAGGTGTTCTGATTGAGACCTATTTTCCATGTTAGCCTAAAATTGCTTTCATCAGGCCACTAGTTTATTGAAGTACAATGAGACCGGTGTCAGAAATGTCAGAGTTTGGGGTCACACTCCTAGCCTGAAAATCATTATTATTTTTGTTCTCCCTTTTTACAGAACTCAGATTTCCTGTCGTTATTTGGTCTTTTTGGGTCAGGGAGATAGCAGCTATGGATTTCAGGAGAATCTAAGAAATGGCTGTACTGCTGCAGCAAACCTTCTGAAACCAATCTAACTGCAGTGCCAGCAGCAGTCTAGTTGTAACAGTGCTGAATTTGAGAAGTATTGGCTGACCGGGAGCTCTCTCAACTCTTGATAGCTGGTGCTGGGTTTAGCACTGCTGTGGTTGAACTGCCACGGGATCCCTAGTAGGCTATTTTTGAGCGATATCCCCCAAAACCAATAAAAGTATTAGTTCTCTTTTCATGTAGCCTGCAATAATTTCAACTTCTACTCCTATTGCTGTTCAAGATAATTTGTGGTTATTTAAATGATATATTTTTTTAGATTAGTTATTTTGTAAAGCATTTCACTCAGACTATTAAGTTGCCTAAAAATGGGAAATAAAAGCTGTTTCTTTGAGAAGTAGATATGACAAACAGTTATTGAAGCATTTGTTGCACATTGAGAGCAAATGCAAACATGTAATTAGAAAAAAATGACTGGAGGTTGGTTTTTTTTTTTTTGTTTTTGTTTTTGGTTTTTTTTTTGTTTTTTTTTTGTTTTTTTGAGAGGTTTAGTGATAATTTCATTCTTTGTTTGTCAGCTCAGGTTGGAATAGGAGATTTTAAGTAAGATATTTTTTCCTATGAAGTTCTAAATCTCTGTGCATGGCTGGATACATATAGAACACTAGCATATGGAATTGGGTGAAAATAAAGCCCAAGAAAATTACCGTAAGGGAGAAATTATACTGTAATCTTTAAATATTGTTGAAGTTTTGCCAGGACGCAGTACTTAATTTAATGTTTGTTTGTTTTTTTTCCCTATGCACTTGCTTCTTTACTAAACACTGCGAAATATGCAATATTATCAAATACAGTAATCTTAAATGCAAGAAGAAATGCTGTAGTTACCAAAGCATGGGGCTTGTCTATATAGAGACATTTGGCTGCTATTTCCTTGAAGTTTGCCTGCTTCTGGGATAAAACCCATCACATTACACATCCACTGAATGATTTGATTAATGAGTTAGCTATCAGGAAAGCTCTTCTTATACAGTTGCTTCCAAAAAGAAATTGACTATTAGTTGCTCTTTTTTCCAGAAATAGGTGTTTCTTATTTTTTGGATGGTTATGCATGGATAATATATATATATTTTTTTTAATGTCAGCTTTGTTTGTCTCTTTCAGGTTTATTTGAAATTATGTGATAATTGTATATAATTACTGCTTTTAGGAATCTCTTTTAAGAACTGATTAAAAGATGCGTTTTGGAGTCTCTTGATTTGCCTAGTATTGAATGCAGCCAGCAAATTCTCTTCCAGTACTTGCTGCATCAATGATAAATTTCTGTACAATTCCTAGGTTTGATTTTGTGTTCAGGGAATGCCACTGGGTAGCTGATATGAGTAAAATAAACTATTTCTGAAATTACTTTTTGCCTTACAAATTTTTTTGCCTCACTTTCCCTTCTCTCTTTGCTTTTGCAAAGAAGGTTACACTTTGAATCTTTGAAGGGAGACTACTGACAGTAACATAAAGACAGCTGTGCAAAATATATATTTTGCCTTTAAAGGAAATAAGGTATTTGTTGTGTTTTTGAGTAACATTTCCTTGCTGAGTCAAAAGCTTTTGCTTCTTTTCCAGTGAATTTGGGAGAGTACTCTCTTTTCTTAAAAGCTTTGAAGAAGAGTACAGCTGTAGGTGGTGGGACACAGTTTTAAACTTCCACATTTCAGAGAGTTCAGAAGTGTAACATTTGTATGGATTTGCAAAAATACATGCAACACTTCTTTTGTGAAAGAAAGACAGAAGTTCTCGAGCTTCTGGAATTGTTTGCGTGTTTGAGAGAATGTGCAAATACTAGAAGCTCAGCTGTAGAGAGCTTACTGTCAGAATGGGAGGGTGAACTTCTTTGTCCCTGTTTCATAGGGAATACTAGGAAACAGGTTTAATGCCTCTCATCACTATTGAAGGAGAGTTCTTTGAGCTTCTTAAAATGAGTAGTCAGTCCACCATGTTACGTTTAAACTTGTTCATAAATGTAGTTTGTAGTAATTTTTCAGTCATTTTACTCTAAATTGCTCAAAGAGGTCCCAAAACAGACACACTACATGTAAGGTAAATACTGAAAAATGGAGTCTATGTCTTTAGTAAGTGGAATGCTTGTATTGCTTTTCTTTCTGAGCTTCAGTGAGGAAAAAACTTAATGAACTTGAAGCAAAACTCTGAAAAAAACAGAAAGTAACTGGAGATTGGGTTTTATGGGGTTTGTTGAACTCTCTGTTTATAAAGTATCTTACTTTGAAGTTACTTACACTTAATATAATGACTCAGATGTTGATAGATCATGACCTTGTTCGTTCCTAAAATCTAAATGTGTCAGGTCATGGTATGGAAAGGTAAAAAGCAGCCAGTCTCAGACCTTGTCAAACAACTGAATTATCAGTGTTCACCACCTTGATGTACAAAAGAAGCAAGGCAAAGAATTAAGTAGGATTATCCCCTTTCTGATCTTTTAAATGTTAGGTTATAGGGTGTGATTTTAGGATCTATTAGCTTTTTCAAGTAGTGTGGAAACTGTACAAGAATAACTCTCTCTCAAGTCTTGCACATTAACAAAAATGTTTCAGTTAGCTGACACCTCCTGTTTGATGTTGTTCTGAAGACCTCTGTAACAGGCTGTTCTGATCTCCGAATTTCACTCATTTTCCTGTCTAAGTAATGTTGGTTTTCCATTCTGTATTTTTTTTTTTTTTTAATTTCAGTGGTCTTTAGTCCATGTTTTTCCACAGTGTTTTCTACTACCCATGGTTGATGTTACTTTTATTTATTATTCTACTCATTCTCTGCCTCACTGAAAGGAGGTTGTGAATAAAATTGTAGGTCAGTTAAAGTAGAAACAATTTTATTTTTTGGCATAAAGAAGTTTCTCTTTTCTCATTAAGTATCTTATAATGGGGTTTCCACAGAGGTAGGAATGTCCTTAATGTTTGATACTCAGTGAGGTTCTCTCATATAAAACCACTTAAACCACCTCAGTGCTGGATGATACTTTTATTAAGAACCTCTTCTTAAGTTGTTAAGTTTTACACGTGAATGTGGTATGATACAGAATCTCTCTAAATGCTGTTTCAGTAATAAGAACAGGAAAAAGTGAGAAGATATTTAGTTTTGCCTGATGTTTCTCCCTGGAGTACTAGTGAGAGTTTGTAGTGACCACTAGTATAGTAGTGAGCTTCCATACAGTATGTATCCATATTTATCCACGTGTTAAAAAAAAAGAAAAAGTATTGAATAATGAGGAAGAATTTGAATTTTTTGTCTTAATTTCTTTCTTCTGTTTTACTAAGAATGTTTTTGAGAAGATTAAAAATTGCCATGGCATCCCAGAAATAGAAATAAATTGATAGAAATACTATGAAAAGATTTCCAGGTAGTGATAATTTATTTTCATTTTAGCTTGTTTTGGAGGTTGAAATGGGTTTGGTATACTCATCTAATCTTTTTTACGGAGGGTTCTTGATTGATTAATTTACAAATTATTCATGGGGTTGTCCAAGCCATGCTGAAATAGTCATCCAAACAAAGCAGAGTACTATTAAACACTAATTTAATTAAAAGTAGCTGAACATCATATGAATATTGAAGCATGCTATGACACTTCTGAAAATTCTTTGTACCAAATGTTCAAATAAGATTTCAAGTTTGCAGATTTTTTGTATGCAATTGTGTAGCTATGGATATAAACTATATGGCACATTGTACCATTAGGCACTCATGTGATGTTTCTGAATGCCATGAATACAGGTTATGTTAAATGAATATGAAAATGATTGAGACTTAAAAGGACATAAACACAAACTTGAAAGCAAGGACAGTTGGGAAGCCTAATGCTGTTAACCCTTGGCTGTTTAACCCTTTGGCTGGTTGACAGTGGTATGAAATATAAGCAAATTAGTATCTGTACTGCCTTAACATTGCTGAAGTGTTACACAAATCCCAAGAAACTACCAGGTGATCTCCTTTTGCTAACAAGCATGATTAGACTTTCATAAAGAAGTTCTTATACTGGCTTAGCTGCAAAATGCAATAGTTCTCAACCTAGAATCTCTTGTAACACAGAATTAATTAGTGTGCTTATCAAATTAAGTGTTTTCTCTTTAATAGACATGCTATATATGTGATGAACAAGGCAGAGAAAGTAAAGCAGCCACTGGTGCTTGTATGACGTGTAATAAACATGGATGTCGACAAGCTTTTCACGTAACATGGTAAGTGTATTTTATTATTTAATATCTCTGATGGTCCAGAAAGAATCAGTACACAGAGTGTAATGAATAAACTCCTTATTTAGTACATCTTTGAGTAAAGAAGTACAGGAAAGTGGTTTGTTTTTATAATAGCGTTTACTAACAGTATGGCAGTGGCAACATAGATTGTGCTATGAGCTGCAGAAACTGTCTGATAGTACTCCCTTGAGTGGTATTAAATGATGTGTGCTCCTGTGAATAAGTATAGGGGAGTTTGAGTTTTTTTCGTTTAGGTTATTTTTCTTAGAGGATGTTTAATGGGGTATGGGAGTGTGAAGACATTGTTTGTCAGCATTGCCTGCTAACTGATTTTGGTGTTTACTTTTGGTAAATAAGTGGGAAAATTACTGAGGTGTACTTAAAAATGCACACTCATCCATTCTGGTGTGGATTTCCAAACATTTGGGAGTAGCTCACCTCACTGGTTTTATCTAAATGGTACAAATCATCCTGAAATATTCAGATTTCATTTGTTACTGCTGGAGAAGAAAAGCTGTGTTCTCCATCACCTGATTCATTCCACTTCAAGATACTTAGTTTTTCTTATGTTCTGGAGGTGCTTGTTTCACTTTATGGACATCTGAAAGAGGCTGGATAATTAGATTAAACCACATGTCAGCAGGTAAAAGGAGGCAAAAAGAGTTCCACTCCAAAATTTGCTGGCATTATTTGTTTTTCCAGTTTTAGCTGGGGTTGTTTTACCATAGCAGGCAGATTTATATAGGCTAGCTAGCTACATAATCTATGGATTTACCTGTCTGTTTTATGACTGCCCCAGTATGCTGCTTCATGACCAGTTTAGTCAGGGAAATGGTATGTGCACATCAACTTAAATCACTTAAATGTATTTTCTTCAGTGTATCCAAGTGATAATTTGTATGTCTTGTGGAGATCTTGAATGGTTTAATTCCATTGTTTTGGTGCTGATAATCTTGGCAATTCTTCATTTATTTTTTTCTTTTAATTGCTTGATTACTTCACAGGTTTTGTTCTTTCACAAGCATCTAATTCTTCATTGGATGTGATCAATATCAAGTTTTTTTTTTTTTTTATGGTGAAAATGGATTGTGTTCCTCAAACTGTGCATACCATGTAAAGGGATTATTTACAGATGTGAAAAAATGTATACATCCAAGGGCTTGTATGAAAAAGTCTATTTCCTTTCAACCACTTGGATACATACAAGAGTCCTTTTCATGATTTTACTTCATTCCAAAACTCTGTTTTCAGTGGATACTGTGAAGAGCATGAGACTTAAGTTCAAAATTAAAACAGCTATCTTGCCACTTTTTAGAATGTTTCAGTTCAAAAACGTGGTCTATACTACGAAATGATATCTAGCTGGAGAGTAGTATGACTGGAGATCATTAGAGGCTTCTGTAATATTTTTTAAAAATGGAAGAAAAATGTGAAGACTACTAGAAATCCAGGGCAAGGTGTATCAAATTTGGATTATCAGTACTATTGTCTAATGAAAAATGAGCTTGAGTGCTTTTTTTTGTAAGAGAATCTAGAAACAATAGATCTTTGCTTAAAAATATCCTCTTAAGTATTTTTTCTAGTTGGTATCAGCTGTAGATGTGCATGTATTTAATATTTCTGGGTTTTCCAAGAACATATTTTTAAAAATGTGTAAAATGAACCACATTATATAGTTTTTTTTTGTTTAAATACTCCTGTGTATAATTTTGACTGTAACATTGCATTATTATGGTGGCTTGGTTTGAAAGACAAATGTCTGGCAAGGAAGGTGGGAGCCTCCCTTAGAATGGAGAGTATGACCCTCCCCCTACGAATTAGTATAACTTTGGAATTAAGGGTCTTTCAGGCAAAGATATAGGAGAAGGAATAAAAATTCCTTACTAGTATGTATGTGTATAACAAGGCAAACAAACAACAGCAATGGCAGCACAACAAGCAAAAAGAGAAAAACCAACTGCAAACCCCAGCAAACAGCCTCTTCTCACGCTTTAAGCCCTTTCCCCTTGGTGCACTTCCGGGCACAGCCACAAGGGGCGCTGCTGGCTCCCGGCCGGCATGGCAGGTGCGGTGATTCCCCCGCGGCTGCAGGGGGCGCTGTGGGGCGGGCTCGGGGGCCGGGAGGGGAGGGGTGGGAGAAAGGCTTTGCTTCACAAACCCCCTGGGGCAGGGCCCTAGAAAGGCTTTGCTTCACAAACCCCCTGGGGCAGGGCCCTAGAAAGGCTTTGCTTCACAAACCCCCTGGGGCAGGGCCCTAGAAAGGCTTTGCTTCACAAACCCCCTGGGGCATGACCCTAGAAATCTTTGCTTCACGAAGCCCGTGGGGCAGGGCCCTAGAAATCTTTGCTTCACGAAGCCCGTGGGGCAGGGCCCTAGAAATCTTTGCTTCACGAAGCCCGTGGGGCAGGGCCCTAGAAATCTTTGCTTCACGAAGCCCGTGGGGCAGGGCCCTAGAAATCTTTGCTTCACGAAGCCCGTGGGGCAGGGCCCTAGAAATCTTTGCTTCACGAAGCCCGTGGGGCAGTCAGTGCTGGTGCCCTGGCAGGGCCCTCGGGAGCAGGCAGCTGGAGCGGCAGGGACGAGCACAATCCCGGAGTGGTAGATGAGATGTATCAGGAGCTCCTCAATTGTAGCTGGAACCGCTGGGATGTCCCGGCAAAAAACGAGGAGTAATGGCACAGAAAACAGGCGGGGGGCGGGCAGTTGCAGCCCGCCTCCCGAGCATGGCAGATCTCTCCCTTGGGGCGGGATGGGGCTCGGGGGTGCTGGGGTTTCCCCTGTTTGGTGTTAATAAGAGTGCAGAGGCCGCTCTTTGCGGCAGAGCGCTCACGGTAGAAGAAAGGCAGCAGGAGACTGAACCCCGCAGTGGTGATGAACTCCCCCCACAGCAGCCTAGCCTCTCTCCCCTCCCAGTGCCCAGAGCTCACCAGACTTAGCAGCTGCCCCAGCCCCCTTTCTTACAGTCCTATACCCTGGTATCTGCCCCTCCCAGAGAAACCCTCAGATAAGAGAAGTGCAGCCAGGTGCTCTCCTCCCCTGAGTTTGGCAACTTCTTTTGTCTCCCTTAAGTACTCAGTAGTTGTTGTCTCCTAGCAACATATGGGAGAAAATTCCCTAAGAGAACGAAACAAAAGAAAGAATCCTAAACCTCAACATATGGGACTGAAAATTATACGGAAAATGTAACTATTTGGTTTGTCAATATCTAAGTTGGTTTTGATAAAGAAAATATATCAACACTACAAATGGTGAAAAAGAAAATTGTTTTGAAAAATTGTAGTAGGATAAGGTAATAATCCAGGCAATGCAAACTGTAAGTGTTGATTTTTTTAAAAGAAATTAGCCTGCTATAGTATTTAAAACTAGTAAATACAGTTCTGTTTGCTATGTAATTTAAGTTAGATTGAAAAAAAAAACCAGTAATTTTCATGGCAAATCACAGAAGCATATATGTAAGTTATGAAAAAACTCTTACTTGGAGCTGTGGTATGGTTGTCTTAAAAGCTGTTATTTCCTTAGATTTTTTTTTTCTTGATTTTGAGCAAAGAGTCATTGCAGATTGCTTTATTTATTTATTTGTGCAAGCAGCTGCATAGTAAATGTAGATTTGCAAGCTGTAAGCTTGTGTAAATGGCTTAAAGATTCTGAAGAAAGACAACAGGCCAGAGCATGAATTATGCATGTTTTTCCTTGGGCTACAGAGGTTGGTTATGTGCTCACATGCCACTGGAAGTTATTTGCGTGGAAATCTCTTATTAATTGCAGATATAAGCATCTATGTGTTATCAGGTGTGATATTGTGGTACAAACTGGAATAAAATGCTTTTCCTTGAATGTTGTTTGGTTTATTTTTAGTGCACAGTTTGCAGGACTTCTTTGTGAAGAGGAAGGCAATGGTGCAGATAACGTCCAATACTGTGGCTACTGTAAATACCATTTTAATAAACTGGTATGTATTTATTAAATTCTATAAATAAATGTTACTGACTTATTTTTTTTATTCTGAATTGCCATTAGCACTAGAAATAATATTTTCATGTAGTTCAAAAAGTAGATTGTATTTCATTAAAACAATGTTTTAATCACAGTTATAGAAGTACTAGCTGGAAATGTTTTTATAAGTGGTTACTTTATAGATGTGTGGGTTTTCCCCCTCTGCCAGAAATAGCATGCACATTTAATGTTTTTTTTTCATTGAGTTCCTGAAATGTTTTCTTTTGCTATTTGTTTAAGTGCCTTTTAGGAATTCAGTTCGTTTTGGAATAAACTAGAAAATACTGCTTGTAGAGAATAAAGAAGAAGCACTCCATTTCTTTCTGCTTCTTTACTCTTCTGCCCAACCTCTTTTGTTCTATCTCTCACTGTGTAGCCAGTGAGTATTCCCGCCTTACAAGTTCTCTGAAACACAACCTTAAAGAAGTGACTTGAGGTTTGATTTTTAAAAAGCAAACAAGTCATGAAAAACATTGAAATTTCTCAGTTAATGCAGTAGGTTTTGGATCAGAGCTCTAGAGTCTTTCCTTTCACTTCTTACCAATTTGACAGTTCCAGGTATCTGTTTCTGTGTACATGTTGCGAGTGTGTGGACTTTTAGGGCTCACTGATGTTTAAAAAATGTTAAAATATACAGACTTATGTTCAGATATTGTTGTAAGTATAGTTTAACTTGCAGATTACTTATTTTCACTGCCAAAAAAGTTGAATACTTGGTGTGACTTAGGGTGCAGCGAAGTAAAAACACAGGACCAGTCAATGGTTTTAGTTTGTAGAATAATTTAGTTTGATGAGTTTAGTTTTGTGCTTTTGTGAATACTGATGAAATTGCTTCATAATGAAGATAAGTTGGGGCTTTTCTAGGCCCTTACTAAGCTGAGACTTTTTTTTTTTAACTGTTTTGAGCTAAGTTTATACAAAAAGAGCGAAAATGGTCTCTTATTTAGTGGTGAAGGCAAACCCTTATGCTGCTATGCCTTTGATTTGAATGTTGCAGTGCTGCTATGATTGAGAGCAGGTGTGTTTATTTAAAAACAAAGTTCAGTGATAAAGTCATAACTCTATACTTTACATGTAATTATTTAGCTTTCCCATACGAAGCTATAGTGGTAAGAACCGTAAAAATTGTTTTAAGTGTTTAAGCTTTTTCTTTAGGATTATTGTGACTGTTAATGCCTGGTAAATACAGGTGCTTAGTATTTACTGCTGAAGGTGATGAATGTTCTGCATCTACTATTCCACTGAAAGCTGGTTGACAAAAGAGTGGCCTGAAGTGTCTTTAAATGCTTCCTCAGTTACTAGAAAACCAACATTTAGAGCACTGGCCCAGCATAAAGTATTTGCAGTTCTGAACTAGACTCTCGAACATTACAGAAATACAGGCAATTATATCTGCCACTTATAATCACAGACATGACTGTAGCATTCTGTATCCTGGATTTTAATCAGTTTTAATGAAAATATACCAGACAGATCGCTTGAATAATAAATGAGTCATGAAGTCACCTTACAGTGAATTTCAGGCATGTGTCAGGGCATCACTGTGGCTTCACGTGATGCTCATTTGAGCAGCATCTTTTTTGTTTTATGTTATGAAAACTTGAAAATGTGTCTAGCAGCTTTTAATCTTTAAAAAGTGGCATATTTCATTTCTCTTTGGAAAGCGTATCTTGCAAATTTGTGGGAGGTGTAGAAGTTGATACAGGGATAGGCTTTTTTCCTGGCGTACATTCAGTAGTCTTGTGAATTTTAGTGTCAGTAATTAGTCAGCTTTCAGTAACTGAAGCATTGAAATTTTTTTCCTCAGCCAAAAAGCATCTTGTCAGTGGAAATGCTTTATACTTTTTATTTATTCAAATGGTTCCTTTTCTCTGTCCATAAATATATTTTCTCTTTTTAGAAAAAGAGCAAACGGGGATCTAATAGGTCATATGATCAAAGTTTAAGTGATTCTTCCTCTCACTCTCAGGATAAACATCATGAGAAGGAGAAAAAAGTAAGTGGATTTGTCGTTGCTAATTGTGTGGCACATCTGCTTAAAAGTAGCACTTTCTGGTAAATTTAATTTTTGCTGAAAGGTGTGAAGAAAATCTTGTTCTGAAACCCTGAATAATAAATAACACGTGATAAACCATAGTTTCTGGCATCCAGTGAGGAAACCTCTTCAGGTGCATGTGTATATGCTCTTCCCTGTTTCTGTTTGTATTCAGTTTTGAGATACTGAAGCATATCCATTGGGAAGGCTGTTCCATGAAACTTCCTTTGCCTTAGTTTTCTGTTAGAGCTTTTCTTGTGTACCCTTTGTGACTACATGGGGAAGAAAACCAGCAGTAGACGTTTTAGCAACTGTGTGGCTAAACACGTGTGTAATTCCGTATGTTTTGACCTGTTGTATCTTTCCTGTTGTATCTTTCTCTCATCAAAGAGCTGACATCTCTTCTTGACACATTTTATTGGTACCAGTGGTCAAGCCCACTGTGCTGGTAAAATATCTTGTTACTCACCTGGGAAATATTGCTGTGAGGGTAGAAAGAACATAACTGCCGATTTCTAATGTTGGTATATTCTTTTAATGATTTGACTTTGCATATTATTAAAAAGATAATTTCAAATCTGTGATGATTACTGTTTTAGGTTTTTATTACTGCTGCATTAACAGTTGCCTGTAGGAGATTTGTCATCTAAATTCAACAGAGGGTGATAACAGACACAATAATGCAAATACACTTTGGCACTTTTTTTAGCCTCTAAGGATACATGCAAAACTGCTTACTAGCACACATTCTGTACAAATAGCTTAATAGGTTTTTGTGTGGATGTGGGTAAACTTAGTTTTACGTTATTAAAAATCATTACATGAAAATTGGAATCAAAGAATCTTTTGACCAAGTATGTATTATACAAAGGAGCTATATTTATAGAAACAGGAAATTGAATAGCAAATTTCAGTCTTTAGACTCTTAGTCTCCTTAATATTTGATTTGGATTTTAAGATCCCTTCCATTTTGGATGAATATTGATTGCCAGTTGTTCTTGGGTAATCTAAAAAGTCTAATCTTTAGACTTGTTTAGTGATGTAGGTGAATCATTTCATCTTTATCTGGTAACGCAGAAAAGAGTGTGAGCTGTGATGCTGTTGTACCTCTAAATCTAAATTTAAGCTAAAATAATAAAAGTATGAGATTTTGGCAGACTTTTTTTTCTTTAGTAACATGTTGGTAGAAAAAAACAGTTCTGAATTACAAACTACAGATTTAGCTGCGCAGTAAACCTTACTAATATTTGCCGTATTTTTTCTCAGTTTTTCACTACTATCATAGTTCAGGACATGTTTTATCAAAGTGCATGCATGGATTTTTACTCACATTGACAAAACTTGTAACTTGGTGGGTTTGTGGTTTTTAATTTTATTTTGGGTTTTATTTTTTGTTTTTCTTAAATGAATTTGACTGAAGATGCTATGCTTCCCAAGTTATACTTCTGAAATCTACAGGGTACACTTGGAGCGAGACTTTGAAACTGATTGTGTTCAGTCAATGGTGTCAGCTATTTTTCCAGCTTATGTTGTATATTTGATTTACTGTATGAAGTTATCTTGGAGGAGTAGAGCAGTTTTTTAGGGTGACTTTCCTTATTTCCTCTTTTGTAAATCCCTTGAGAATCTGGATTTCTGTCGGATTACCTTAAATATTTGGATCTTTCTTCGCAGATACAGTAGTGTTTGTGTGTGTGTGCCACCCACATCCCCCTCAAGACTACTGTAGTTTCTCTTTTATCTTTCATCTTTGTTCTTTGGAAATTTGGATAATGTGGTCTGTAAGGCATCCTTAAAGCTTTCTGTTTTGCCGAGCAGTAGCTGTATGAGTTGTGGTTTGGAGACACTTTTCTTGCCAAGACCTCAAAAGCTATCCATTTGTGCATCTGAAGTACTACACTGCAGTAAGAGGAGGTTGGTCTGAAAATGTTAATATAGATAACTGTCATTTTTTAAAACAGACTCAGCTGAAAGCCTATGTTTCCCTACCATAGTATGTGTTTAGTCTCCTCTGGCCACTCTGCTGACAAAATCGGTAACAAATATGTAAGGGTGTAATAATAATAAAAAAAAACCAAAGCCTGAACAAATATAACCAAACCATTGTTATGATTTAATTTTCATGATGATGTTGAAGCTACAGAATACATAGCTTCGTTATATCCTGCTTACTGCTGCCTAAGCATTGTTAGTTTCTGTGGCAGAGATGCTATTTAGAAATGATTAGTGATGAGGCTATGTCCCTTATAAAGAGGATTGGTAGTATGTTGCTTGACATTCCATTATAATATCCCTTTTCTTCAGGGCCCAGGTGTTTACTCAGGCTTTCTTGGGAAAACTTACGCCACCATGAGGCTGTGGAAGAATGCCTTGCTTTAATGTTACTGGCACTCTTATATTTGGAAGTACTAAAGAAGGAATTAAACATATGTGGAATTGACCTTTGTATAGTAGAAGTCTTTTTTTTTTTTTTTTTTTTGCTATTAATGTGAAAATTAGGCGTTAGTTGCTTTGTATGTATATAACTTCTGAAAAATGTGAATATATTATGTAGTAAGTTACTATATAGCAGCTGAATTACACAGGTGCCTTTTTTATTAGAAGTGCTTTAGTCTGAGCTGAGCAGGAAGGGAAAATTTAAAACTGCTGCAGTGGCGCATATAATGTAAATTAAACAAAAGAGAGCTTGTGATTGAAGACAGCAGATGTCTAAGAAGTTGTGATTGAAGAGGCAAAAAGAATAAAATAGTGATGAGAAGCCTCTTGTCAATATCACAGAAGTTGGAGAGCTTCAGAGGAGGACCTAAAATGCAGGACCCAGTATAAGTGTCCTAAACATTGAGCTACTGATGTATTGTGAGCATCTTTTTGCTGCTTGCTTTGTTCTTAAAGAAACATTACAGCTTTCTGATTTTGTGGCTAGAAACTTGAATAGCTAAGAGGAGGTTGTGGCAATGTGTCACACTCTGCAGGTTCCACTGTAGCTGGGAGTTCGGTTGTGGGGCCCATGGGAAGGGAAGGTTTAAAGCATGTCTATGCACTGAAAGTTTCTGTAGGCTGTGTGTTGGTTTGGAACTGCCCAGACTTTGCCAATATGTTGTGAAGGAACCTATGCTTATGTGTCAGAGCCTTGAATTTCATTTGGGAATAAGGTGCTTGATGCTTTTTAATGAATTGAATGCACTGTGTAAGCTGTTGCAAGGTATGTTGTAAACACTCAGATCAGGAGTTCCCAGGGCATTTCCTCACTGTCTGAATAACTGACTGTGAAAAGGTAAAATGGACCTGTTATACATCACAAAAGATTCTAAATAGGTAAAAATTGGACCAGATTGCAGGTTTTTTGGTTATCATTCAGTATAAGCAGTGGTTTCTTTTTTATCTTAGAAAACAACAACCAAAGAGCCTGTTTTAGTCCCAAGGAGTCACTTTATAATGTTGTATAGAGTGTTTTTCAAAGATAATTCTAATTGCGTCATTCCTCTGTGAATTGCCTCATTTCATAAACTAAGTGATGCTACTTGAATGTTTGGGGTTTTATGTAACTTTTTAGTGAGAAAAGCTCCAAACTCATCTCAGTACTGCAGTATTCCATTGTATTTTTATTAAATTTATAACTTTTGTTAATCACTTTAATATAGTTGACTGTTTCATCCTTACAGCTGCTGAAAATTTCAGATGCTTCAGATGTCTGAAGCAAAGCTGTAAGAACGCTAGAGATAACTAAAAGTGATTTGCAGCCACTTTGAAATAAGTTCACTTTTAGTAATTGAAGTAATACTAGATAAATAGTGTTTGAATAAGGACTGTGTGGTATCTGTGTTAGCTTACTCCAAATTCTGTCTCGTCAGAGGGCAAGAAGTGTGCCTCTAAAACACCTCTAAAAGCAGGTCTATAAATATGAACCACATGTATCTCAGTGTATAGATACACTAATATCTATCCAAGATGCAGAACCCAGTTCCTATTTCCTAAAATTGAGTTTTTGTGTGGGTTCCATGAGTTCAAAAAGTGTATGTCTTCATCCTTCAGTCTTCGCTGCTGTTGCCAATGAATAGCATTTCTCTTCCTGGGTGCCTGTTTTTCTTTTTTAATACATGTCTTAATGTCAAATTCTGTTGAAAGTCTAGCTGTTTGGGAAAACTGTCAGTGTGTGGCTGTGTAAACAAAATTTCATTAGAAAGCTGCTCTATTTGAGTATATTTAGTAATAGATACTTTTATCTGCAAGATTAAGAGGGAAGGTGACAATCTTGTTTGACTTGTTGCTTGCTAAAATTCTCTGTTAACTTGTGCTGTTTTCTGTGTATACTGCTGTCATCCTGATAATCAACTGCATCAGATTTACTGGAGCTGGCACTAGCACAATGATCTCTTGTGGAGGTTGAGAAAAAATACGTAAGAATATAAGCTGATTTTAATTTATATTTTCTTTTATTTTAGTAAAAGTAGAAACTTTTTTGTCTCAACTTTTTGACTCAGTTCTCAAGATTATGGTGTTACTGATTTGACTACCTCATTTTTTTAACCTTACAGTAGCACATCATTACCAAAAAAAGAGTAATGCTTTTTATTTTACATTAGTACAGCAAACACCTTAATAGTATTAAGCTTTTGTCAGCTGGGATTAGTTAATTATTATAAAATCAAAATGACAAACATACCACCTCAGGTATACCTAAAAACTACTCTGCAAAATGTGGAATTTTGTAAGGCTGCCTAGGTTGCAACTGTCTTTTTCCATCTCAAAGTACGCATTTTAGTCTCTGACTTTTACTGTGAAAGAAAATAAATTCAAAACCCCTAGCCAGCAGCTCATCCCCACACAACCACTTGCTCATTCTCCTTCCCTTATGGGATGGGGCAGAGACTCAGAAGAGAAAAAAAATGAAAAAACTTGTTGGTTGACATAAAGACAGTTTAATAGGTACAGCAGAAATTGTGCATGCAAGCAGAGCAAAACAGGGAATTCATTCACCACTTCCCATGGGCAGGCAGGTGTTCAGGCATTCCCAGGAAAGCAGGATGAAGGCTCCATCACATGTAACTATTACCTGGGAAGACAACTGCTGTCACTCTGAACATCCCTCCCTTTCTTCTTCTTCCCTGACTTTTATATACTGAGCATGATGCCATATGGCACAGGATATCTTTGGTCATTTAGGGTCAGCTAGCCTGGCTGTATCCCTTCTGGTGCACCTCCAGCCCACACACTGGTGGGGTGAGAAGCAGAAAAGGCATTGGCCCTGTAAAAGGATTGTTCAGCAAAAATGAAAACATTCCTGTGTTATTAACATTGTTTTCAGCACAAATCCAAAACAGCCCCACACTAACTAGGTGAAGTAAATTAACTCTATCCCATTAACAATCTGCATGATTTCAGTTCTTATACCTTATTACTGTGAGAGATGCAGGAGTAAAAGATGCTTCGAAATACCTTTTTTTAGGCTTGGGATCCTGGATTAATACAAGATTAGTAGTACTTTGACTTTGTAACAGTTTCTGGGAGGTGATCTGGATACTTTTTTATGAGTGTGTATATTTCACCCCTACCGTGCTTTGGATTCTGGTGGACCACATTCAGTTAAAGATGATCTAGGATGTTAACCTGACTGAGACAGGAGAATTGAATGGATTGCTTTTGTATTCCATTCTGCTCACCTATTTTGTGATATATATTTAATAGATACCTTTACATTACCTTGCAGACAGTGGAGCATTTCATAGTATGTAACACAATACATAATTTAAACTTGTAATTTTTATAGGAATGAATGAAGGTGAGCACTGACAATACATAGTTGCATTGATTTAGTTATTCTTGCACCATTTTTGAAGTGTAAAGTGCTACTCGAGTGTTTGGCACTGCATATTCGTTACTAACAATTAATATTAAACTGTGCAAATAACAGAAGCAGTGTATTTTAGTGGTAAATATCAAAGGAGTAGCCCATTTTGGATAAGAGTTGGTAGCCTTGCACCTCATAGAAGCTTTGGATGGCATTTTTACCATTGATTCTTGAGTCTTTTTACCATTGATAGTTAAAATTATGACCATTATTCCTTTATTTCAGCGAGGCTTTTGGGTATTTTAAGTAATTAAATCAAGAACTGATTCTTAAGAACAAGTGTCATGCTTAGAGCTGTATGTGTATGAATAATGCTGGCAGTAGTGTCCCACCTCTCCCTATAAACTATCTCTTGCCTGTATGCTTTTATTACTATGACTGCAGCAACACTGCTGCTGCACTGAATTTTTTCTGCTGTGGATTATACTGTTCAAATGTTAGCTAGATGAATGCCTGAGCAAGGGCTGTTTGTATAAAAACAAGACAAATTAGGTTTTGAGTTTGAAAGTTGGGGAGTGTGGTCATCTTTCATTCTGCAGTTATTGTGGCTATATTACTAATAGCCACTAGTCCCAAATAGGAGTCCAAGCAGATCTGGTCTGTTACTTGGGATGAGCAGGAACCATGCACAGCTTTCCATTGAGAATGTTAGTTGTGATGTGACAGCCCAGGATTTACAGTCTTTGGTGATACAAAGTGCAGAAAATCTATAAGTGACAGAAGAACCAATATGAGTTCTGTCTGTTAATAGAACATTCTGATACATTAGAATTATTTAAGGAAGTCAGACAGCAGATGAACAGTTAGGGGTTTAGGCATTCAGATGATTTTGCTTACAGTAGTCAATAAGAAAAGTAGGTTTCAAAATGTTGTTGATGTTTAAAAACTTGAAACAGCCAAAGGTAGTGGAGGATAAGGATTTTTGTAATAGAGAAGGCATAAAATGCAGTAATTCAAGGTTAACCCAAGTAGTTTGGTCTTGAAGGACTAAGCACTGGTAGTTGTTGATAGTGTGCATGTGTTTTATTTCTTCCAAAACAGAAGTTAGTCTCCTGTTCCCTGAGCTCTTGCTTCTCTGTTCTGCATCTGTCTCTTGTGCCTGTTACTGCCCATCTTACATGTTCCTTCATAGAACTAATGTAGCTCACTAAAACAATAGAAAACCCTCCACTTGGTTTTTTCTTGCTGCTGTTCAGCAGTGTGAGTGGGCAGAGGGAAGGTCTGACAAGCTAAGCACTCTGAGAAAGGTGAGAATGGGGTCAGAAAACCTTTTTCTTCCTTTGTAACAGTGAACTGTTAAATTCTGAACTTTGGAATGTATTTTAATCAAATAAACTCCTGTAGAAACCCCTTTCAAGAGGGCTGTGAGTTCCTGAGACAAAAATGAATTGCAAGTAGGTGTAAATACCTTCAACAAGTTAAATGATACTTCCATGTGGAAATGTTATGAATTATTAATGCCATTTAAAAGAAAAGCTGAACTCATTTGTTTCTTCTGTACTAGAAATAATTCTGGTTCACTAGAAATGAGCTATTGTTCTCTTGCGTTATTCATATTTTCCAAACTTCAGAAGTCCAAAGTTTGAAAAGATACATTTTATAACATCTCTTCTTCTGGTAACAGATCAAAATGTAGTTATACATGTATCCTTAATTTGATATTTTGATGAGATGCTTGTCTCTTTCACTTATCTGACAAATGTTTCTCTGAAAGTAAGTTAAAAAAAATGAGTGAGCAAGTTTTGATCTTTAGAGTGATGAAACAAGTGAATGAGCTGAAAAAAAGTATTGGAAGCGAAGTGAATTTGTGAAGTCATGTAATAATTTTGTAGATTGAATCTTTGTGGGAGAAACAGAAACAATCAGAATGTACTTCCTTCCCCTTCTTCATTCCCCTACCCCCTGCTCTACAGGAAAGCAGTGCACAGAAGGTGCTGTAGAGTTACAGAAATTTTGCACCATATTTGTTGTGTTGTTTAGCAACATGTAGCTGTTGGAGTTAAGATGGGATTACATAATTCTTTAGGTAAGAAACAAATCCAAAAATGAGATCCTTGGTAAGAAATAAAGCTTTCTGATTAATCATGATGTATAAGCTCAAGGCATTTTGTATTGGTATTTAGCTGCACCATGAATCTGGGCTCTTCAAGTTGTTCAGGATGAATATTGTTAGAGATGCTTACCCAATGGCTGCATGGCAATCATCCCTTATTTTCCTTAGAGTAAGAAAGATTTCAGGAGCTGTGTGAATCTGGTCTGCTCAGTTATCTTACATGTGAACCAAGATTAAAGTTTCCTTTGTCAGTTTTCTCACTGGCCATTTATTTTTTTAATATATTCTTGGAATTGTGTCTTCTGCTGAATCTTGGTTTTACAGAATGTACAGATTGCATTTATCAGTTCTGCACAGGAGTTTGGAAGATCTGAACTCATTCCTAAGTATATAAATGGAATATGTGTGTTCTCCTTGCCGTTAAAGATCCCTTAGCTTTCACTCACTGGCAATATTGTTTTCAGACCTTGTTAAGAGTAATTCCTGTCTTTTATTTTCCTTATAGTAAACCTTGTAAAAGATCAGACATTTGATGTCATTACCTTCCCTAGAATGGGAGGTTCCCATGTGGTTTTATGGATGAATATTTATCTTGGTCAGCTGTTGCTACTTTTTCTAGAGTTTTTTTTAGAGCTGTGACTGAATAGAGATCTTACAAAAGTGAAGCATGCAGAGTTATCCATGAGGGGCTAACAGTTAGTTGTTTTTCTGGCAGTAGGGAAGATAGATAGTTTGTATAGCCTTTGAGACAGACTTGATTGAAAACTGTCATATTTGTTAAATATTGTGGGAATTCATGTCCCTCTGTTAATCCTTTTCTGAATTCCAAAGTGGGTATTTCAGACCTCTTCTTATACTTTTTATACATCTTTGTGGTAGAAGAGGGTGCAACTGCAAGAAGTCATTTTGTGTGAGCTACATCTCTTCAGCAGTCTCAGCAACATGTTGTTGAAATGTTTATTCTTATCAGTGTAAAAGCTGAGCATTTCTTTCAAGAGATTTTCCTGCAGTGTTCTCCAGTTATTTGATGTTGTATGCATTTGAAGTCAATTCACATTCAGAAGTAACACTTCTCAACTTTCCTTGGGAAGAAAAAGGAGAATTAAAAAAAAAGGAGAAATGGTTAGAGGAGGCATAACCTAAAAGGAGGAGGAAATGTAGTGTTAAGGACAGCAGATGTCTTGTGAATGAGATATTTGTATGCAGAAGGCCTTTGGATGGGTTACCCATGCAGTGGCTTTGAGTGGAAAGCTGTAACCATGGTAAGGTGTCCTGGCAAACTTTGTCTTGATGGTTTGGATCTGGAAGAGGAATTTGATTTGGTTGCTGATGCTTCACTTTACAGAAGTCAAGCATATTCTTTCTGGACACAAGGGTTGTTTATGCCCACTTCCTTCCTGCTGTTCTGGTGTCCTTGTCCTTCCTGACACCTCCTTATGTGTCAGGACTACTCTTGATTTCAGTATGCTACTGAAATGTAATTTGAAGTCCTGCTAAGTGTTCCTTTGATCAGAATTTTATGCTTTTTGCCTTTTAGATGAAATTAACAGTGGAAGTAAAAGAACAGTAGAAAGTTGACAGAAAAGATTGTAAAACATGTTCATTTAAAAGTTTTCGTATTGTTTACTGGTATTGTTGTGAAGTTTAATCTTAAAGTGTACCAAAGTCATTGTCCCTTGGCTCCAAAATTATAAATAAAAAAATTCTTTAGGATTATTTGAATTTCCCAGTAGAATGATGAAAGCCAAAGAAACTCTGGCAGTGGTTAGCTGCCTCCTTGAAGCTTGTCTGGGGTTCAGTGAAGTTGTTACTCAAGTTTTTCTAAACACATCTACTGATGATGTAATAAGTTTGGTAGCTTAGCACTGGTGAAAATCTTTTGTATCAAGAGAATCAATGGATAACATGGCAGTCTTGGTATAGATGCTTCTGTTTTTCCTAGATTCCTGCTTGCTTTTCTGTATGCCTAGCACTTCAGAGACTGTTACTTTTAAGATGTATTGAAAAGACTGTGCAGTGCATTTTAATCCTTCCTTTCCACAGTAGTTTTTTTTCTTTCTAATGTGCTTTCCAGGTCTAAAAAGAGACAAACAAACAATTTCCCCTCAAGAAAGACACAAAAGAAAACAAGCACAACCTCCCTGATCTAAAGCTCCTTCAACAAGCCTATATTAGGTTTTAAAGATTTAAAACCTACGTTATGGTATATGTCATTGTAATTATGACATCTGCTTACTCTGTTATGAAGGGAAGAACTCAATATTTCTATCCGTGGCAGAGTGTGCCGTAGGTTCACTTGTGTGTGTAAAAACCCCAAACCTAGAAATCCCCACCAACTTTTTAAAGATGGTTGTGCAGTTGCTGTTGAGCATAATTAAAGAAATAAAATGCTTGAGTGCCAGTAGGTTCTAAGTAACTTTCTCTCACAGCTGCAGTTTCTTTGCATCTTCTGACACTAAGTAAACCGTATTACATTGTTAAGGAAAATAAATGACTTGTTTATGATTAGACAGGAAAAAATACTGAACTTCTGTGTTCTAAGTTTAATCATTAGTTTTGTCAGACTCGCTATTTTTGTATAGTATTTATATAAACTATTCAAACAAATACAATTTGGGTCTGTAATCCTCCAAAAATTGATTTTTGCCAGTATGAAAGACTTCTGTTATACTGTAAAGGCTCTGGGATAAGAAGTCATTTTCTCTCTGTTGGCACAATTTTGTTCACACTGCCAATGCTTCATTCATGTTTTAAAAAATAAAAATTAAACCAAACTGATTACATTCTCAGCTGTTTTAGGAAGCACATTTGATTTGTATAGCTTTTGATATTTTATTCAGTTTATATATGGAAAATACTTATTTAGTCTGTAAAATGTATATCCCTTTTTGGAAATGAAATCTAAATCAGATTTCACATTCTTATGCAGGGAGATTGTCAGTAGGGGAGCCAGAGCTAAAACTTTGCATTAATTTACATTGGTATCCCAACAAAAAATACTGTGCAGGTGCAGAGATGCAGAAGGTTAGAAATCTTTGGTGAAAAATGAATGAAGATCTTTGAAATAGAAGCCATATCTGTTTTTATTCTAGTTTATTTTGTTGATTAAGTGATTATTGTAAAGATGGGTTATTATAACAACAGTGCATTCGTAAATGCTGGTTATAATTGAGAAATTTCAGTTTATGCACTCTGAAAACAAACATAAATACATGATTTGCTTTTATGAAATTATATTATGAAACTTAGTACAGGACATTATTGCCATCTCTCTTCAGTTTTGATAACACTTGATGCAATATAGACTGGGTTATGTTAAAGGGGAAGCTGAACTGAGTTTTTATTGTCTTTTACAACTTCTAGAAATATAAAGAGAAAGATAAACACAAGCAAAAGTATAAGAAGCAGTCGGAATCGTCGCCATCTTTGGTTCCATCTCTTACTGTAACTACAGAAAAAGTAAGTCAATGTGTTTTTTCTGCTCTTCCACCTCAGTTACTTCTGTCAAAATTTCGTGATGTAATCATTCCACTATGTATGCAGGAACTTTATAATGGGATAAATTCTATAATTATCAAGCACTCTTGGTATTTTTTCCTGTAAAGTAAAGTCCTGAAATACTTGGAGGTTTACCATATAGAGGAAGGCTTAGACTTTTTATACTTAAATTGTGAGTCAGGTGCCAGTGATACTCTGGTAAATTTGACTTAATTGAGCTGTATTTAATAATTTGAGAAATTTTAGAAAGTCTTTTCTTCAAAATTCACTTTATGCTGACACTGAACCTGTAAGCATTTAAAAGTGGTAGTTATGAAATTACAGCTCACGCTTCATGTACTTAAAATTTGCCTTATTAGCAGGTTGTTCTGTTAGGTTCTCTGGCCTTTCCTTCCTGTTGATGTGTTAAAAAAATACAGCAGCAACATACAGGGTTAAATGATGACAATTCTCACTGACAGTACTCAGCAAGAATCACTTTTGCTAAAATGACACTAATGTTGGCATTACAGAGTGAGAAGTACTTTTAAGAGTTTTCTGATTTCAAAGTTGGAAAAAATGTGTCCCATTCATGTGGGGATGTTTGACATCAGAGTCAGGGAGTCATGGTTTGAATTGAATTGTGCTTAGCACACAGATCATTGTGTTTTAGCAAAGGTGTTGAGGCTTGTGTTAACTGTGTGTGGTTTGGTTGCTGAGGTGTTACATTCAACAAATGTGTGTTTGCATATGGTACACCAAGACCTCGTCAGGATGGGGTGAAATGATTGAAATACCAAATTCCTCTGGTCTTAGGAAGTATTCTCTCAACTAGAGGTATCAATTTCAGTAATAATCTCCAAGAAAGTTAGTTTCTCAGTATGCTTTGCATGTTTCTTTATTCTCAATAATAAGATTATTAACTTGAGGATTCATACCTGCTAACATCCCATTATTTGTAGCTCACACTTCTGTTAAAAGTCTCGTTTCTTGTTTTACTGTATTTGATGCTATTGTGTCGAGTGAGACTTTGTAGTCAGGGATTTTCAAAACTCTCAATAACTCTCTATTAAAAAAAAAATAGAAGAAAAGGTAGAGTCAGTTTACCACTTTGCTGGCTTGATTTAAGAGCAATTAGAGATTGCAATCAGTGAGTGTGACAGTTTCTATTGAAATTAGGTTGTAGAACACTTCGAGTAGTATTGACTGGTCCACATGATTGGTTATTTAATTTTATTAATTTGCTCCTAAACATACTCATTTAGATTCTGAGACAACTTCTAAAATTCATAGCCTGTAAGAGAGGCTTTGTGGAAACTTGTATGGAAACTTCTTTAAATTTTGCAATCTTTATTTAGGTTTTATACTATGTAGAATCTTATCTTTCTTGAATTACATCCCTCTTGTACTTTGATTATCTAATCATCATAAGTTTTACAAAAAGTCATATTACTGTATTTCTGTAAAACTTAAAGAAATTATATGGAAATATTTATTATCTTTTGCATCCTGCCTATTAGAATATGCTTTTAATGCCAAAGACACAGTTGGAATTTGTTTTTCTGCTAAGCTTATTTCTGATTGCTTTGTCCTCCCTGTGCTCTTCCTAATTACAAGGTTTACTCATATGGATAGTCACAAGCATGAGCTAGAGCAAACACTAAAGTGAACAGAAAATCTCTAATTCTAGAAATTAATATACAACTTAATTAAACTAAAACAGAATATTAATTGTGGAATTTGAATATCATAATGCGCTTTTACTTTTATTTGATCTTTTGCATGTGCGTTTTCTTTACCAAACCTGTTTGCTTCATTTATTGCCTTTTTTTATAGTGCTTCAGATCATCAGGAAAACTGGTGTTCAGTTTTTTATTGGTGTTTTTATTGGAAAGTGGGTGTTCAGAGGTTCCTAAGTGTGATTATCTTTTTTTTTAAAAGTATCTACTGGATATATGGAAGTGATTTTTTTTTTTTTTTTTATTGTTGTGGCTAGTCCCTTCAGTTAATTTTTTTTGTCCCAAGTCCTTTTAACACCATTACATGCATTTGCTTTTCTAAGTTATAAACTCATAATGTGTTCCTCAAAACCTTGAAATTTTAGTAACGAAACAAGCTTTATTTTTTTCCAAGGTGAGTATTTGGTTCAGAATATTGTATTAATGTATTACTTTTATGTGTCCTTTTACATAAAGTTGCTAGAATTTATTTGAACTTGATCTCTGTTTCACTGCAGTCTTGGTATTGAATGCATGACTTTATCATGGTGTATAATCACTTCTGCTACCATAACGTTCCTGTGGGGGGAACTGAAATTTGAAATGGAATTTGTTTTTCCTTTTTAAAGATGTTACACCTTTGTAAATTCAGTGGTAATGGCCATTTATACAGGTGATGTCTTAGAGCATGTTTTTATCTGGATCAGTGGTTTTTAGATGGAATCATGAAAGGTTGCATGATAAACTCAATTTACCTTCTGTTAATGTAGTTGAATTGCTTGTTTGTTCTGCAGAATTTAATTTCAAGAAATGTTACTTTAACAAATCTTACAAGGGTCCAGCCCCTGCTATTTTGAGAGGCACTGTTGTGCATCCCTGTAATGTCACAACAAATGTTGTTCAGTCTGAATCAGTTAAGTTTGAGAAAGTTTGAAATAAGAAATGCCTGATTACTCCTTGATTAATGTAGTAGCACTACATTTTTTCAGTCTTGGGACATAAATATAGAATGTTTTAAGAAGACCTGCAATAACTTACGAATTTGAATTCTTTGCTGCCTCCTCCTCTGCCTGCCTTCTTAGTTGGGAGGAGCCATCAACCCCATATTTACTCTTGGTAGAAAACTTCTGTCTCTCCTTTTGAGCTTTGGCTCCCTCCAGCTATGCGGGGAGATGGGAGTGAGGGTTCGTCACTGGTTGCTTCTGCAGCTGCTTAAGGAGAAGAGTTCTCCCCCAGCTCCAGCATCCCTCCCATGAAAGACAGTTCTTTGTGAACTTCTCCATCATGAGTCCATCCCATGGGCTACACTTCTCCAGACTGCTGCAACATGGATCACTTCTCCACGGGGTGCAGTCCTTCAGGCACAGCCTGCCTCCAGTGTGGATCTCCCACAGGGTCACAAGTCCTATCAGGAAACCTGCTCCAGCATGGGCTCCTCTCTCCACAGGTCCTGCCAGGAGCCTGCTCCATGGGGACACAGCCTCCTCTCAGGCATCCACTTGCTCTGGTGTAATTTTCTTACATGGGCTACAGGTCAATTTCTGCTTCCCCGTGGATCTGTGTGGGCTCTCCGTGGTCTTCACCATGGGGCTGCAGGGGAATCTTGGCTCTGGTGCCTGGAGCACCTCCTGCCCCTCCTTCTTCACTGACTTTGGCATCTGCAGAGTTTGATTCTCTCACGTGTTCTCAGTCTGCTCTTCTCTGGCTGCAGTTACATCTGCCCAATAACCCTTTTTTGTTTTTCCTTCTTCAGTTTATTGTCACAGAGGTGTTACCACCATTTGTGATGGGCTCAGCCCTGGCCAGCATTGGGTTGGTCCTGAAGCCGGCTGGAATTAGCTCTTCTGGACATGGAGGAAACCTCTGGCAGCTTCACACAAGTCCCCCCTGTAGCCCCCCCCCCCCCCCCCCCCCCCCCCACCAAAGCCTGACCATGCAAACTCAGTTAGTTTTGGGAAGGTTTTTGGATTGGTTGGTTTTTGCTGTGACTCTGTTCTTACCATCTGGTATTTTGGTGCAGAATTACTTGCTGTGGTCTTTCCCTTTCTCTTATGAGGATACTGCCTTATACATCTGCGTAGGGCTAAAGGCCACTCAAACCTTGGAACGCACTGTGTATACCAAGTGTGATTATTGCATGTTTACCATAAATCCCCAGAAGTTTTAAGACTTGCTGCAGATGGATGGTGTAACTCCTCAGGGTGCAGAGAGTGATAGATGGAGAGCGTAAAAATGACAGTAGCTCTCTGTGCTTAGGTATATTTCATCATGTTAGTGCTCATGATTCTCTGAGTAAGCATGTAAATTTCAGTACACCTTATAGCACCTTCTGAAATGCAAACAGCTGTGGGAGCAAAATTTTCCGAAGCAGAACTGTGTTGTGCATGCATATTCTTCAAAATCTGCCAGGAGTGGGATTCAGGCTTGCAGTCAAACCAAATCACAGCACAGTGTTTGCAAATTAATGTCTACTTGTCATTGCCTGGCCTGGTATGCAAATAGATTGAAATATTTGCTTTCCTCGTCTTGTATATTTAGTTGTCTTCTGTCATTTGCAACTGAAAAGTAAGGCTTATGTAAATGTCTTAGCTATTTTAGTGAAATATGGAAAACTTTGTATAGCTGCTATGTAAAGCTTTATGTAAAGATGAAGAAACATTCTGTTGTAGGCCTAAATTCAGCAAGCATCCCACTTGGGGCAGGGAAAATGTGTGTGTGCGCTCAATTTTAAGAAGTATGCGTTTTTGTGGTCTTTAATGGAGATAACTGTAGATACTATTTTAGATTCTATTCTATAGAGAACTGAAAAACGATAAGCTCGTTTTGAACAGATGAGTAGCTTCTAGGTTTGATCCATATTTTTTAAGAAGCTTTAAACAGCTATTTTACTAGATGGCTTGATTATAAATAACAGTAGAATGTTTTTCTTTTTCCTGATTTTTTGCTTTCATTTTCTTTCATATGTTATTAAAATTCTGTTACCACAACTCTATTCCAACTTTTTTCTGTCATGAGAACAATACTACTCCCTTGTATGGTTTCCTAATGTTGTGTATGCAGTTTCCCTGCCCACCTAATTAATTATTTTCTGTGAAACCTCTTTTGACTGTGTTTACCAATAGGAGCAATTCTGGCAAAATTTAACAGACAAACAATGGACATAAAGATGAAATTTTTGAAAGCCCTGTGGAAAGTGTATGAGTGTAGGAAAAGGGCCAGAATTCTTGGGGTTGGGGAGGGGTTGAGGAAGAAATTTGCATTGGGAGCTCAAGAGTTTTTGTACTTGTCAGAGAGCAGGTTTGAAGTAATCTTGTCTTGATCAGGTCTCTCTCATGTGTCTTCTTTACTTGGTGATTCTTAAGAAATTGGATGAATGGGGGATGGTTTACATACCAGGAGGCTGATTTTGGTTTGTTGTTGAGGCTATAAAGTTGTAAAAATCCAAGCTCTTAGGCTCTGATGCCTTCAACAGTTCTACTGCTGATGGAACAACATTTTCAGTTTAACAAAAAAGGCATAAAATTGTATGTTCAGAAAAGCATTAAAAGTTTATTTTCTAATTTTTAATTTTAAGCATAAAATAACAATATCCTGTTTAAATAGACTATAAATAGACTCCTGAGATTTTTCCATTTGCCTTAGTGAAGTAAAAATTTCAACCGAAGCCATTGTGCATTTTTTTCCACAAAATCATGTTTTATGCACTTCAGTGCTGAGAATCTTCACAGTTCAGCTGCTGTAATTCCTGCTCTTTCTAGCAGTAGTATTTGAACACTTCTGTGTTTATTTGAGAGAATGAGATCCTTTAAACAGTTGTTACAGTTTTTTGTGTGACTTGTTTCTTTAATTTCTTCTCTCTTTTAAAATAACAGACATACACAAGCACTAGCAACAACTCCATGTCAAGCTCCTTGAAGCGGTTGGAAGATACCTCAGCTCGATTTACAAATGCAAATTTCCAGGAAGTTCCTACACACGTTTCAACTGGAAAAGATTCTTCAGAGGCTAGAGGGTCAGAGAGCAAAGGGAAGAAATCTGCAAGTCACAACTCGGGTCAGAGGGGAAGAAAGCCTGGTGCTGCAAGAAATCCAGGAACAACAGTGACTGCAGCTAGCCCTTTTCAGCAAGGTACTGGTTGTTACTTTGTAACACAACTTCTGCTTTGTCATGATTTAGAAATTTTATGGATGCATAACTTGAATCTTTTATCCTCTGTACTGAAAATGTTATTTCACTTTAGGGAAAAACCTGCACATTTTTAGAAGGCAGAACTGATGCTTTTGTTCAGACTGTTAGGGTATTCTCTTTAGCTGCAAACAGAAGTGTCTTTATGTGCCAGAAATTTAGTCTGGGGTAAACTTTATTATGAATTTGAGTCTAGATGTTTTAGCTCTTTAAGGGAGTAATACTGATGTTTTTTAGTCAGTACACTGGCTAAAGAACAGAACTGGACTATCTAATGCATAGGATGCATTGGCCCCTCAATATTATTTCAAGATGTAGATATATAAAGTATATAATTTTCTTCAGAGTGAAAGACCTTTCTACTTAATTGTTCTGTCATTGAAATATATAAACAAAAGGTGAGTATGTAAAAGGTATGTAAGGTTTCTTTACCTTAGGTAATACAAAATCTTTTATTTTTTGAACTTGCTAAAACCCACTTACATACACTATGAACCCTTCTAAAAAGCAAATTTTATTATGGCATCTTTGTCAGAGCTGAAAAAAAAATGATTAAAAAAATTCAAAGGATTTAAAAAAAATTCCTTAATTATTAAAACATGTTATTTGGAAATGCAGTAAACTAGGCCTTCTATAAAGTAATTTCTAGTAATTTTCACTGTGTGTGTGTGGTGTCTAGTAGCTGACTGTCCTTTATGCTTTGTGATGTTGATTTTTCTTTATTTATGCAGTAAACACTTAGCTGTTTCAATATTTCAGGGTTTTTTACTTGAAAGAAGGAGTGCTTTTTTGTTTAAATTCTCAAAGCTTTGAAAAGTGCCTTCTGGAATTCTTCATTTAAAGAAAAATCTTACTGCAGATGGCAAGATAGATCTTTGCTATGTGCATGCATTTTCTTTCGGGCTGCATTAAGTGAAGTTGATATAACTTACTTAAAATACAAAACAATGATACTTTAATTTTTTTAATAGCTGTATTTATGTAAATTATATTGTAATTAGAATTCTTAACAGTGTTTAGTGGAGTACTAATGTTAACACACTAGTTTTTAAAGGACATGGGTTTTTTATACCTAATGCCATATTTAGGAATATTTTTTTGATGTTGTCATCAGTCTAAATTCTGGGGAACAGTACCCACATACACTCATCTGTATAAAATTAGTGCATTTCAGTGCAAGTAGATGTTTGTCTTTCCCAAGAGAGCTTAATTTTCTGCCTTGAACGCACTAATACAGTGGTGAAATGACTGCATTGCAAATACTGAAGAAGGAATGTAATTCTGTTACACAAAAGATCTTTATGGTTCTGTGACAGTGCTAAAGAAGTCTTAAAATGCCAATTTTATACACTGTTTTTCAATTTCTCTCTTGTACTTCTGAAAAATATGTCTTCTGTGGAGCTCCTCCTCAGCCAGGGAGAATTAAGCCCAATTGCTGTTCCCTTGACCTGTGTCAGACCTTTGATTTTAGATAGAATGCTAAGGAGGATTGCAGTCATAGTGTATGTGTGATCAAGCACATTTCTATCTGCTTTCTTTTTATATATGTGTTTGTTCAAAAAAACCTGATTCAATTTGCACCAAGTGTTTGCTATGGCTTCAAAACATGATGGATGTTAAAACTGCCTAAGCAACAAAGTTGTTATTCTTCTTTTATTTATTTTCACCTTATTTGTGCCCCAGATGCAAATATCTGTATCTCAGACAGGAGTCTGAGAATCATATCCAGCAAAGTGAAGATCAGCAGGAGAGCCAATGAGTTATTAAAAAAATTCTTTAACTCTTGTTAAAGATTTTCATAAAGTCCTTTCACATTAAAGTTTTTTATTCTAAGTTTGTTATACCTCCCATCAATTTTTATCAACTACAGGGAAAAACATAATTGCACTTCTTTCTTTTTTTAGGAAGCTTTTTGGGCACTCCTGGGAGCATAAAGTCATCTTCTGGAAGTTCAGTTCAGTCTCCCCAAGATTTTTTGAGTTTTACAGACACAGATCTGCGAAGTGACAGTTTCACACATTCTCAACAGGCTTCCTCAACCAAAGATGTACATAAAGGAGAGGCTGGGAGCCAAGAGGGAGGAGTCAATTGTTTCACTTCCTTAATTGGTCTCCCTTCATCGTCAGCAGCTGTTTCCCAACCTAAAAACTTTGACAGCTCACCTGGAGACATAAGTAATTCAAGCCTTACTTCTACAGCATACAAACGAGCTCAAACTTCTGGAATAGAGGAAGAAACTGTAACAGAGAAGAAACGGAAAGGAAATAAGCAGAGTAAACATGGGCCTGGTAGACCTAAAGGAAATAAAAGTCAAGAAAGTCTTTCCCATCTTTCAGTTTCTTCTGCTTCCCCAACTTCATCTGTGGCATCTGCTGCAGGAAGTGTGACAAGCTCTGGTCTTCAAAAATCTCCAACTTTGCTCAGGAATGGAAGTTTACAAAGTCTTAGTGTTGGTTCATCTCCAGTGGGTTCAGGTAGGCATTTATTGGATTTGTTTTCTTACTTCAAAATATATTTTTATTATTTTAGCTATAATTCTGAGTATGTGTTTCAAGAACATAGTATCATGTAAAGTATTGTGAAAAATCACACTGGGGGAAAAAGAACTGTTGGAAAAGTAAGTTTTGTTCCTTGTATAGGTGCCTCTGTGCTGTAGGTGGCTGTAGTAGTTTGACCTTTGTATTGACCTAGAGGCTAATGCAGGGTTTGAAGCTGTAGGGGGAAAAGTTGCATGAAAATAGGTTCTTTGAAAATTACATGTGGCAGCTTTAACAGAAAAAAAAAAAAGTGATAGCTGGTATGGACTTGATTGTCTGTGTGTTCTGTTACACAGAGAAAACAAAATTGGTACTCAGGTATGTCAGCTTTGCTGAATGTGTCACTCAGTTACATTTTCCCAATTTAGCTTAACTGAAAATCAAAATGTCTACATGCAGAATGACCAGTTTAAACATGTAGAATTATATTCTAAATCTGGATTCCTGTGCAGCTGGATGGCATTTTCATATTCTTGTGTGCTATTTAGCAATTGAAATTGGCTGGTTTGTTCTTCCTCTGTTCTAAATGTTATGCGCATCTGGGGCTGCGAGAGGCTTTCTGTTTCCAGTAAACCTATGTGTGGAATGGCCTGACAGAATACTCTTATCTGCCCAAGTCTTTGCTGCTCTGAAGTTTCTTTCAAACCTTTTGTGGTATAAAAAATAACAAATTACCTCACTTTTGAAACTTCAAAATTTTGTCCTTTTTGTTGTTATAGTGGGTTTTTCTTTTTGCTTAATTTTTCTGTTTTGGGTGAAAAGAGAAATGGAGCTTGAATACTTGCTTGTGGGGAGGGTTTTATGTTTTTTGTACTGTATACTTTATAAGCAAGAGATTTTTAAAATATGTATGGTTCAAGGAAAAAAATGTATATTTCTTTCAGAAAAAGGCAAGTACTTAAAAACTTGATGTCAAAGTCACATCGTTTAAAGCAGTTAGATACAGGCAAAATTATAATTTTTATTATGGGTAATAATGGCAATAGCAGTAGCAACTAAATTTAAAAAATACTTTTCCTGTATTAAAATCAATGGAAAGAAATGGTATATGACAAAACTTCTGTTTAATTCACTGTTTATCTTTGTTTAAAATACAGTTTTAAGAACATTTTCATCTCTTACCTGTTATGAACAGTGATCATCTAACAGATTTACATCCATGTTCTGTTATTATAGTATGAACTTTCTTACTCCTTTATAATCTCTTTGAAGTGGATTATGTTTTGTTGGGCTAGGAGACAGAAGTACAAGGTCTTGGTTTGAAGTGAATGATCCACATTTCCCCTCTTATGTTTGTTGTCGAATATTCTGCTCTCACCAGCTCCTTGAACAGGCCTTTTTTCCCTCCAGGTCCATTCTTGCTTCCTTTATCTTCATTATATCTCACTCTTCCTTCTTGAAAATGCCAGTGATAATGTTAAGCTCTTTGTAAATAAATACATGAATGGAAATACCATGTTGGTTTTATTACTTTTATAATGATATTCAGCCTATAGTTTCACATCTAATTAAGTATACTTAGATTCTTGGTGGCCAGCATTAGACCTGTCCACTAAGTGATATTTTCTAAGGATGCCAAAGAATACGGATATGAATAAATGAGCAAACAAAATTAATCAACAAAATCATCCCAGCAAAAACAAGAAAACCCAGAGATACAAAATCAATTGGGATGTCTTTGAGCACGAGCTCTAAATTTAACCAGAAACTTTTCACTTGAATTGAGCATATTTTTGTAATGTACTCTTCTCCCTCATCTCCTGTTTTTCTTATGGTTGTAGTGATGCTCTCCTTGCTTCATCCTAAGCATTTTTTTGGTTTAGCAATCCAATAACCCAATTTACAACAATTTTTTGTGCAGAAGAAGAATATATTAGTATTACCAGTATTATCAGAAACATGTATTTTCTCAGGTGCAATATGCTAATGTTTCTCTTTTCAATGTGCCAGTGTGAACATTCTTCAGTAACAAGATTCAACAAGTGAATCGAAATTATTTGACCCAAGCCCCCAGATAAGATTTTGTGCATATAAATGTAGTGAGTGAAAACACAGAGTACTCAAGTAAAAAAGTTTTTATTGCCTCTTACTTTAAATTACCTTGATACCTCAAAGAAGCCAAATCAGGAATGAGCTAGAGCATACTAAGCAAAGCTTTTGAGGCACTTTTGCAAGAATCTCCTCTTTTTTTTTAATAATCTTCCTAACAGCAGCTATCTAAAGCTATCATTCTCTTTCAACTTTCTTAAGAGTACTTGTTGAGATCCATAAAAATTATGAAAAACATGACTTCACAGATATATGATAATTGTATTCATAGTTAATGTTCAAGTGAGATGAAGTGTGAAGGGAAGCTTATTTTAAAAGGTAATGCAGATTCATCATGTACGATTTATACCTAATTAAATGTCTTCCCAAAAAATTTTATTCAGAATAAGGATATTCAACTAATTTTGTAAAAATATTTGTCATTTCTGAACTTAACCATTCCACAGGGCTTCTTTTTCCAGCTTAATAAGAACGAGATGTACCATGAATATAGGTATAGTATAAGGACGTGTTATTAGAAGCTGTTACTACACATGCACTCAGGTTGTATTTCAGTTGCCATGTGACAAATCTGATGTGTTCACAGTTAAACTTCAATGTTCAATCTTTAGGCTTTTTATTATTTTTTCTGAAATGTATTTATAACCTGACAGGAAACATTTTATGCATTACTTTAGCATTGTATTCAAAGGAATCAAATTAACTGTAAAAAATTTAAATTGGTAGGGTGATACAGAATTTTTGCAGTAAATTAACATTTTACTAGTATCCTCTTTAAAAAAAAAAGCCACCAAAGTTCTTTAAATATCAGTTCATTTACAAACCATACTTCTCTTTTTGTTGAGAATTCAGAAGCAGTGTAAGTTTATTGTTTAAAAAGGCCTAAGTCAGTTATTGGAGGAGTTATATAAAGCTGATAGTGGTTCACCTCAAATAGGGCTGGTCTTTGGATTGATTTCAGGATCTGAATCTTTTAATGGGGGGGGGGGGGGGGCCGGGTGTTGATTTCATCTGAACTCAACAATTTTGTAGTGTTATCTAATTTTCCAAGTCATGCTGTCTGTATTCTCAGGATTAAGTTAATTCTCAGCATCCTTCTAGGGAATAATATTTAAAGATTTCTAGTCTAGCATTGTAAAGCATTGAGAGCTTATGTCCCTCAGCAATAGGAAAAAGAACATTTTATGTGATGTACAGTACCTTCTGAATTTTATGGAATAATGTAGCAATGTAAAATGGAAAGAATCAAGTATCAGAAGTTAACTGAAATTTCTGTTTCATGGTTCTTGTGCAGTTGTCTTCCAAGTTCAGCATGGATAATTGCTGCTAGAATTATTACAGTGCTTCTGGCACTTCTCTGCCTTTCCCAGTTCTGCTCTTGATTTCAAGTGTGCAACAAATTGTATAGTATCAACTTCAGTAGCTAAGGACTTCAGGGGATTATTTGCTTCAGTATTTTAATTCTTGTAAAATAGATTTTGTGCCCTTATGTGTACTGTAAACCCTAAAAAAAGTTTTTGTTTTTTTTTTTTTTTTTCTTTAAGAAGACTGGAAAAGATTAAATTACCAACTGGGCCTCGAAATGATTAGCCCATTGTTTCAGCACCCTTGCTTGTGTCTATCTTTTAGAATTCCTTTGTCCTGACTGAGGCAAAATTAGAATTTGTACATTTTTGTCTCTGCATCATATATATTCTGCCCTTAGCCAATCTTCAGTATTCTCTGGTTGGTAACAGTAGGCACTTTTTGGAATAAGGACTCATCCAAACCCAGTACTGTACTTTATTAAAGCTGTATTTCAAATTCTGAGAAACTGGTAATGTTTTTGGTACAGGTTCCTCTGAGTTGATCTTGTCTTGTGCAGTCAAGTTTCAGCCTTATATACTAATTTGCTAAATGCTTCAGATTAGTTCCATGTATTTTGTTCTCCTTTCCCATCTGATTCAAGCAGTGCTGAAACCTTTGCCAATGTTGCGCACGTTACGCTGTGCAAGATCATCATACTGTTAAGCTCATTGTTGCACTGATGGCATAAGGGAACTCTGAGTTTCAAAGTGGAAGAGAAACTTGAAATTATTCTCATTGAGATACAGTCCCTCAGTACTTATGTTAAATCTTCGTGATGCTTAAAGTTTGGTTTAGTAGCTGAATCTACTGGGAGAAAGAGTTTAGGAAAAATTATTCTGAAACAGTTTGTGCTGTTATGTTTATCTGCAAAGTGCACCAAAGCAGAAGTCTTTCTGTGCTAAAAAGCCAGTTTGTATTCAGAAGAGATAGAATATAAAGAACAAATTGATACTAATAGATATTAATGGCCTTTTAGGACTAAGCAAATAGTGTATAAAGTACACGAGGCAAAATCAATGCGTGGAGAATTTCATTCTTCATAGTTGAGGCTGAATAGAAATGGTGTTGAGATTGGTGCATGGTGTGCAAGATTAACATGTTAAAATTGAAGATTGTTGGTGTAGAAAACATAGAGATGTTCATCAGTGAAGAAATCACATGAGGTAGTAGCTTAAGAAAATGGGGATTATCATGAAATGCATCAAAGTTCTTAAGTAAAACAGTTGTTATCAGCAGCTACAGCCAGAAGTATTGACATTTCTTGGTGATGATTACCTCGTACTTCCATGCTTTTAGACTGCCAGTTGTTAAATTTCACTAAGACTTTAAAATTATGAAGTTCTAAGAGAGACTGGCAAGTAGTTAATGTTATGCAATTAGGATGTGTCTGACAGAAGAAAGGAAGATATTAAGACATACAAAGGTGTTATGATTAGTGGTAGACATTAAAAGTTATGGGAAATAACTTACTGGACTAATTTTATTTGCTTTTTTTAAATTAAAAATTGACATAGTAGATATCTGCATTTCAGTTGATACATTTTAAATAAAATCTCGTAGTGATAGGAGGTCAGCAAATCCTTGCATTAACTGTAGTTAATAGATAAGTTTCAATTTTATTTTGATCAGAGAATTATTAAATCAGCATTTGCTTTGTTTTGTTATTTCCCCTTATGCTCAGTTGGTCAGAGCATGGTGTTCATAACACCAAGGTCACAGCTTCAATCCTCAATTCGCCCAAGGGTTGTACTCAGCAATCTTTGTGAGTCCCTTCCAATTCAGAATAGTCTGTGAAATCTGTTGGAAAATTCTGCAGTTTTTGAAAAATTCTGATTATGAGGACAGGGTAAAATGAATCTCTTGGTCAGCAGTACAAACTAAGAGTTATGTCGGTAGAGCTAAAGTAGAAGTTTGTCTTAGAAAGATGGATGTATACTTGCAGGATAAGGATGGCCTTCTGGGGAAAGAAGGACTGTAGAGAAAAAGGATAAAGGTGATTAATCAGTTGTGTCTGAGTTTCCAGTGCTGAGCTGTGTTTAAAAAGGTTTTAATATATAAACAGCAAGGTAATGAGGGAGGCAGCTCCACATTCAGAGTGTGTCTGGTCTACTATGTGTGGTTCTGCAATTTGCTCTGTGTAAAGAAAAGAGCCATGAGAAGGATTCAGTGACTGAAAAAAGCACAGTAGTGGAGAATAGCTAAGGAATAAGTTTATCAGACTCTGGATATCATATGAGGAACTGAAAACTGGTGCAATGATCCTTAACCTAACAAAAAAGTAAAACATGATCAAGTGAGAGAAAGTAATAGTTGAACAAATCTTAGTTCTGAAAATGTATTTTCTAGAAGATATAGTTTAGTTGAATATATTTATTTGATTTGCAGGTGCAGGAAGTTCTGGAGGTAAGAAGTCAATGTGCTTGCAAAGATTCTTGTTTGGTCCTTAGCTATGGACCTAATTCTGTACTGTATTGTCTCTTTGATTTTTAAAAGAAAATTTAGCATGGTTCATCAGTTTAGCATATGACATAATATGTAACTGGGCAAATAATGCATTTCAGAATACAGTAGTTAGTAAATTTTCAGGCATCATGGGTCTGCTAGAATTAGTTTCCAGCCTAGTATGTTCTATGCTTTTATCAGAGATTGAGAAGTTAAGTTGTCTTTGCTGCTTGCTCTGAGGGTTCAGAGTGGTTTCTAAAAATGCATGTTGTAAAAAATGTGCTTGAATGTAATAAATAAGAATTCCTCGATTAAGAAGGACAAAAAAATACTGAACAATGAACCTTCTAACAGAGATGTGTTTTGAAAACAGTTATGAAAAACTTCTGAGTAATGATGGAGAGCTGAACATTATTGTACTTTAGGGGGGAAAAGGCTATTGTCATCACTGTGACACTCATTTCAAGAGGGGGTATAAAAGTTACATCACAATTAATTGTTGCAGGTAGCAAAGTACTATATTTATTTATGATGCTAATTTCCTCCTAAAATATGTCTATGAATGTGGAAGTTAAGAAGAAGCATACAATGATTGATATTTTTAAAACATACTTTTCAAAAAGCCTGAAGCTCTGTGCTGGACTGGAATATCTTTAATTTGAGAATATTTCAGTTTACAAAAATGTTTAGAAACATGATCATAATTATTGTACAGAAAAAATTACTATTCCTGGTCAAGATTTTTTGGTAATTGCCCTATATTCTGTTTTGGTTTTTTTTTTTTTTTTTTAAGTTAATAGAAAAATGCAGTATAATGCTTAATTGGATGGGCTGATGAAAACAAGAAATGTTCAGCCTCTTCCACTCTTGAAGTTTCCAAGCTGCCTGACTTTCCATGGAAGCAATGTTTTGTGCATGAGATGCAAATCAGCCGCCCTGTGAGTGTTGCAAGACCAGAAACTTTTTGAACTTTTGCTTTGAAACAAAACTGGATTTAAAACAAGGCAAAGTTTTCCTTTCTCAAAAAATTGTAAAGTTTTTTGTTTTGAGTGAAAACAGATGGGAGGGCTTTCTGAAGTGAAAAAAAAAAATGGCCCAGGGAAGGGAAGTTCTACTAACTATGATAGAGCTTCCATGTCAAGCCGCTAAGGCCTGATCATTTCAGAGAAGATCTTGGCAGCTGTGGAAATTACATGACTAGTTAATTCTTGTATGAGAATGTGTCAGTCAGGTTAAAGGAGAAATTTTGAAAATTACATCTTTAAGCTAGATTCCCAAATTATGGTGAGTCTGGGCATTAGCTTCTATTTAAATTTCAAAAGATGTCATTATTTATTTATTTGTTATACTCTGACAGTCAACAGCAAATAGTGTGTTTAAATTATCATCTTGTAATACATTTCAGATGCTAAAAAAACCCACAACAGAGCAAAAAAATCAGTATGGGAAAGGCAATTTGTATTTTCTTGACTTCCCTTTTAGGTCTTTCATTTAATAACAAAATAAAGAAAATTTTGGTAGTTATTAATTTCGGGAGAAAAACGTAGTTTTAAACAGCTTAGCAAAAAGATGTAAATATTTCTAAACTGATTGAAATACTGTTGTTATTCAAGCTTTGTGAGTCTTCTGCCCAAATACTAATTTAATAACAAATACAAGAAATTCTGCAGGTCTGGGTTTTTGCCCATACAGAATTATTTGCAAATTGGCATCTAAACACAGTCTTTTTGAAACATAATAACTATCTTTATGAATACACTATTTATTATTTGTATCTATACTGGCAAAGAAGAAAATGGACTGGGAAGGGCTTAAAGGCTACTTAAGTTTCAGTACTTACTACTTTCCAAATTTAGCTATAAATCTGTTTTATTTGGTAAGGGAAGGTTTTCAGTTGAGTTCATGAGCTTTTGGAAACTGCTTGCTTTTATATTATATTTGACCCATAGCCTCCAAACTGCCTGGTATATATTTGGTGTTAGGTTTGAACTCCTGATAAAAACTTACTTTAGGCCTGGGTAATCTGCCTAAACTACACTGCATGAATGAGATCTGGCTGACAGCTTTGCTACTATTGTTGTCTCCATAGTGAATAAAATAAATTGCCTGTTTTTCCAGTGGCTGATTGTCTTTGCAGATACATGGAGTGAAAGTATATGGTATTATCATTATTACATTAAAAAAACAAGAGCAGAAAATGTACTGAAACTTCCAGTTTTGTGCTTAGATTATGTTAGTTCTTTAACTTTTATATAAATCTAAGAATTATAATTTTAACTAGAGTGAAGGAATAAGAAGACACTGTGAAGCAATTAAAATTTCTATCCTATCAGATGTCTTTGTTGCATAACTTGGTATTTACTTTAGATGTGTATCCCTTTTCTGAAGATCAAGGATATATTCCTTAATTCTGTTGCTGCTTGGAAAATAGAGATACAAGTGTTTGCCTACTTGCAACTGTTTAGTTCCCAGAAACTCCTTTAAAATGACTTAACTTTGAAAAAAGGACTTTCAAAATGGTGTAAAATTAAGTGGTTTTTGTATATATATGTATTTTAATTTAAAATATTCATCTTCTTGAGTGTGAACATTTTTCAGCATCTGGAGTCCATTACTAGAGTATAGCATTCTTTGTAAGTCAAATGTGAGATAGCAATCAGTCTTTTAACTCCATAAAATCTGTTAAAGGTGACATGGGAACATAAAAAAGTGCATGTGGGGGGGGGGGGGGAAGAGAAGAAACTTGACTATAATAGGAGCAGTAGGGTTTTTTACCCTTCCTTAAAAATTGTACTTTTCAGATCTTACAGACTTTCAAGCCTTTCAGAAATCAAATATATCTGAAAAATAAGTGATGTATATGTGTTGATAGTTTTTGAAGCATTTTTGTCCTTCTGAAGACTGTCCAATTCTTATGGTAAAATTCTTTTTTTTTGTTGTTGTCAGTCAGATGTGACAATGCTGCAGTCAGATTTTTAAATTAGAAGGAAGTGTACTTAGCATTTAAATTTTCCATTTATTTGATGTGAAGAGCTGCAGTGCCAGAAGTTAAACAGGCTGAAAGTTGTCTCAGGATTATATCTGGGGAGAAGCTTTGATGTCTAGCACTGTTGTTGATTATCATAATGATTTCTGTAATTCCTTTGTAAAGTTTCAAAAAAAAAAAAAATTTAAATAGAAATGCTAACATAATACAATGGCATAAAAAAGACTAGTTACCTTAAAATAATTGAGCTTTTCAATGAAAGATGTTGCTCAGGGACAAATCCATTAAGACTTAGAATGGAGAGATTCATGTGACACTCATATAGGATGACACTCACATTCATGTAGGAGCTATACTGCTTTTTGAAACAATTATAATAGGACTAAGTGTCTGATTATCAAGTCCTTATGCTACCTTCTTATGTAAGAATTATTATTAATTAAGAATTATTATTATGTAAGAATTCTTAATAATTTTTCTTCCTAAGCAGGTTGTATGGGTGTGATAGGGCTAAGAACAGCAGCTTTCTGAAGCTCCAGGTCGCCTGTGGTACTGCAGCATGTCACTTGGCACAGTGCTGCAGCACATGCACCCCAGCAATTCTAGCTCTGTAGTGGAGGATTTGCAGGCAGGTGGGACCCTGGTGGCTCCATGTGCAGAAAGATGTGCCTTGGGTACTGTAAGTGACAGTGTGTCCTGGTACCTTTTCACTACATGGAATTCCTGATATTGTACCTGCATGGTCTGCATGTAGAACCATCTGAATGTGAGCTCATTTTTGATAAATGTCCCCAATAGGATTAAATTTTTTTTCTAATGTGCAGAAAATTGGCAACAGTGTATTTCCAGAAGTTTACTCAAATAAAACACTCTTCTCAAGAGTATTAGGTATATCTGAAAAGGGTATATAGGTATGTCATATACACAAAGTGTGCTGTCAAAATTCTTAGCAGGACAGTTGTTGCAAGGGCTTTTGTGGTGGTAATGCAGGAAATAGTAACTGAAATAAACTACTTGTATTGTTAGAAAAGCTGCTACAAATCCGATTCTGAATTTAACACCATTTTTTGTCCATTTGAACCGAACTGGGATTTAACACCTAGTTTAGATGCAAACTCAGTGCTTCATATTGCTCTTTATATACTTTTTATTCAGTTTTTAAATAGAAGTCTTCATCTTTCAGTGTCAGATTTGGTAGACATGTGAGAAGGCCATAAGGATAACATGAAGGAAACTATTCGTTTTGACAGTGGTCTAGCTTGCTGTGTATGTTTTTCTGAGAGAATTACATGCAGTGGTAGAAGATTCAGAAAAGGGTTTCACTAACCTAAGTAACAGGAAAAAATGGAACATTTTGGTCGTTAAAAAGTGAGTCAGCATCTATGTTCTTTGGACCAGTATAGCTCTAGAAGTCTGAGTTGAGAAGGGATTAGTAGAAACTGGTCCAGGAACTGAAGAATACGAACATGCGACTGGGACTTGTGCATGAGTAATTCTGTTAGATCCTACGTACTTGACTTGATTTTATTCTGTTTCCCATTGTTTATTTGTTTTGAACATCTGTGAGATAAGAATGACCAGAAGTTCCAAGTAAATTAAAAAAACTCAACAGAACCCCTGAGCAAGCAAACAAACAAACAAAAAACCAAACACCCAACACACCCCTCATTCCCCTAAACAAAAAAAGTGGCTTATAAGCTGTCAATATAGTTAGCTTTCACATAAGAATGTCTAATGCAAGTTGTTGGAATTTGTTTTGTTTGGGTTTTTTCACTTTCTTTTTTTTTCTCCTTAAAGTGTGGTAACTGTCATGGGCAAATGCCTAATCTGATGGATTTAGGGCTTGGTTACAGCAAATACAATCCTTCCTAGGGACAAAGTCACTAGGCTTTTTTTCTGCTGTGGAGTAGTGGTAAGTTTAGAATGGAACTTACATTTTTGTAGGCATAACCAGTTCCCTTAAAAATGAGTAATGAAGATCCAGAGAGTGGTGGCTTGGATGTAGGTATTAATGCTGAGTCATTTCAGAAGTTGAAATGAATGAGCTGGAAGCATCAAGGTTTATCCTGATGAATTGATTTTAAGGAGGAATAATTGTGAGGTTCTAAATAAAGCAAACAACTGCAGCTGCTGTAAGGATTGGATGAAGAGAGGAAAGATTTAGCCAATACTGATACGAAAATGCGGGAGGCAGCAGAGATGGAAAATAAAGTAAAACAATGAGAAGTGAAGTCCAGCTATTACAGCACACACACATATATATATATAGATATATGTATATAATTGCCATTCACCATCCCTAACCTTTCTTGACACCTTCTCAGGTTGGATTTCAATTTGTACATTGTACATTGTAGCAGAAAACTGGGTGGCTGGGAGGGGGTACTTCAGTGCAGGAGTCAGGAAAGCTGTCAATAAAAGCTGTTATGGAACCATGACGGTAGCTCTTTTTTCCATCCAGAATAAAATACCTTTCTTCATCTGCCTTCTACTAGTTTATGGAGTGTGGAAGGGAGTGGTGGTAGGGGAACAGTTCTCCTTCTGTTCTGTGGAGAGGCTTGGGGGATGTCTAGAATGAGCTCCATCAGTCACAAGCAGGACTGATCTAGTGGTGGCCCTTCCTTGTGTAATTGGATGAGGTCTATGTTAGAACAGCTAATGTTTTGTTAGCTCTTTAACTGCATATTTCCCCCATTTGTCTATGAAGTGTTATCTTAGAGTAGTAAATTTTGCATTGGGACATACCTAGTGTATTCTGCTTTAAAACTTTTTCAGACTTGTTGAGTTATGTTTGGGAATACATTGTAAATGATTGCTTGGGTTAGTGGTGGCTCCTGTTTGGTATAGTATTAAAGAAACAAAGGCAAAAGATCTAGCTTTGGCAGTAAAAAATAAAGAAGAGAAAAAAACCCCCGCCACCCCAAGTCTCTTTCCAAACCTACCCAATGGCTCCTTAAATTTGAAAAGGACTTTCTTTAGCGTTGAAAGCAATGGTGGATCAAAATGGCTGCTATTTCTTGTGCACAAAAATTGAGCATAACTGGAGAGAACGGATACAATTAGAATCAAATAAAGGCTGTGGAGAGTAGGTGTGGGTGAAGTGATTCCGCACTTGAGTGGCAGACTGCAGTTGCATTGTGTCTCTGCACCTGAGAAAGAATTTGTCTGTGTAGTATAATGTGATTCCAGTCATATTAGGTCTGTGCAGTTTAGTAATTATTTTCATTGTAAATTATGAGTGGTTTTTTGTGTTTTGTTAGTTCTCTGGAAACTGTTAAGAAGGTTAATTAAAATAATCAGTTTCATTTATTTCAGATTAATGCACTTCTGTCAAGAATAATACAGAATTTTGTACATTGTGCGTATTTTCTGTACCACAAAATTTAAACCCCCAGACATTAGTATTTACGTTTGTTTAGAGAACACATTTTGTATGTAATGCTTTAATTTAGGTATTCAAAATTTTAGAAGTATTTCCACTGAAGAACCTTTGGCTTTTTTTAAATTCAGTTTTAGTCAATAGGTGAAAGTCAAAGCTTTTAAATTTTATAAAATTGCTTCTTAGTTATTTTTGTAATCTTTGAGTATGAATGACAGAAGTTTAAGATGTCTTTGTTCATTCATTTTTTTAAAATTCTGATGTTCAGAAGGCCCTTCAGAAGAGTTAAAATATGGCTTATGACAGCAGTGTTTAGTAGCTTCCAGTCGTGGTAAGAGTAAAGAAGAGAAAAATAAAGCATTAAAGGCAGTTGCCCTGTTGGAACCCAAATAAGTTACAACAGTCAGATCTCAGAGCCTGATGCAGGTGGAAAATTCCCCTATGAGAGTATGACAGAGGTGTAGGCCCCACTCTGGCCTCTAAAATCATTCATTTGATTACCTTGTAAAACCAGGTGTGTAAACTGAGGGCTTTGTGACAGAGTGAACAAGCAAACTGAAACTAAATTGATTCTGTAGTCGTGAGGTCCTAAGCAGGAGTGAGCTGCTGGGTTAAGTGGAAGAGGGCTGGTACCTGCATGACTGCCACCACTCTGCAGCTGGGCATTGCAGTGCTGAGGGGTTGTGGGGGCTGTGTTGGAGACTTCAGCTGCACAGCAGAGCATGTGAGTGTGTTCTGGCACTTCAGGATCAGAGATCAATACTCTAAAAACCCCAGCCCATGAAGGAAAGGAAGTTATGTGAGCATCTCCTGTGGTGTACCACTTGTTGGATGTTCTTTGTATTTATCTGAGTTGTTCTTGAACTGAGCTCTCTTAAGTCCAAGAGACACAACCGCTTTCTGTTAGACTTGATTGCTTGAGTTCATCTCAATCTATCAGTGAAGCAAAACAGATGTCTTGCGATTAAAATTAGCAAGGCAACTTCCGTTTGAGTTCCTAAATTTGTTTCAGACAATGAAATTAAAATCAGTCTTTTCTTGGGGGGACTGATTGCCACTGGAAAGAATTTGAATTTTTATTTGTAATACTAGCTTTAGAATACAGCTAATTGGCATGTACTGGAATGTTCTTATAGTCGACATTTAATATCTAACCAACACTGATAAAAGAAATAGAAGTAAAAAATTGTAGTAGATAGAAATAAATCCATTTTACAATTTGTGCTACTGTAAATGATCAGAGCTCTAATACAAGAAAGATGTATTCAGGTATATTATTGTCCACTGAAGTTCCTATCTATACATACATTCTTTTGTGTGTCTGTTAAACATGATCTTAACATGAAGCCCTTTTTCTGCTAACTCAAAAGCTTTTGCAAAGTTGATGAATGCCATACATAATGGTAAGTTATATTAGAATCTTTTTCAGAGGTTCATTTATCACAAAGGGTAGCCTTTTGTGGAAAAGCCTGATTGAAGGTCTGCATATTCTATGGATTCGGTGAAATACAGGTCTGCAGTGCGTCAATTGTTCAGTACTTGAGTGAAAACTTTTGTAGATTGTCTGCAGGAGCCTGATAGGTCAATAGTTCCTCAGTTCTCTTTTTATGATCTTCTTGTATGTGTGAAGTAAAACGATAACAGTTTTATTCCAGTTCTGAGCTTCTTTTCTTTAATTTTGTGAATAGTGTTTTCTGGTCCTTCTTCTGTGCTCCATTCATAGGTGTGTTACAGTGGTGTCTACCTCAGGCATTCTCCCACTTCCCTTCCTGACTACTTAAATTACTACAAGTAATTCATGTGAAGGTAGCCTTGTTTTGTCCATTCTTTGTTCTGACAGCCTGATGCTGCTCATTTGTGTCACTGATAACAGAGCTATCAGTTTCAGAGGGAGCAATATTGAGTCTTTAATGTATCTGATGGCTGTTTCCTTTTAGTATTCAGCATCGGCTTTGTACCCCTGTTTCTGTATTCACTCGTAGCCAGTGGAAATGAAATATCTTATTAAATTAGAATTTGGTTTACTTTTTCAAGAGTATTGTTAGTTTGTAGGAAAAAATTATAGCTGTATTCACAAGTTACTGGAAGATTTAAAACTCTCTCATAAGGCTAATTTTGAAGATTTATCAGATTTATTTCTCAGTGTGATATTTAATTGGTATCAGGTGATCTGTTAATAAAAATTGGAAATTTTTATCCATTTGTGCCAGCCACAAATAGAAGTTTTCTTATTGCAGTGCATGTATGTTAGAAGAGTAGTGCTGTATGCATTGCTAATTGTATTGTCTTGAAATTCAGTGTATGCAAAAGAATTTAAATGTTTGAAACTGCTTGGTCAAGTTTTATGCATTTTAAGCTAGTAATCGTTATGGTTTTATAGAACTTTTGCTTTTCACACTGTCAGAGCCATGAATTACACCTGTTAGGCAGAAGTCTAGAGTGGTGGGTCTCTGAAATAATAAAAATTTCAATATTACATTAACTTTATGTTTCGTAGTTTACACGTGGTGAGAAATACTGAAATTTCTCTAGATTTACCTTGCTTTAGTAAAATAGGTTTAGCTTTTTTCTCTTTTGATATAGGGTTTCCCTCTCACTCTCCCAGGTATACAGTGCTCTGAACCAGCTTTGAGATGAAGGAAAGCAAGCTCACCATTTTTCTGAACAAAAATAAAACATCTGAAGGGTATCTGACAAAGTGTGCTGAATTTGGACTTGGTGAGTTTCTGCTGTTTTATAAGCAGAGCCCTTTTTGCTGTTTAATGTTGAAGAGGTATAGATTCACAAGAGGGTGCAGAATAGAAATAGATGGAATGCCATTTGTGACTTCTTTCCACATTGCACTTTTTATTTTTTAAACTAATGGCATGGATAGTTGGAAGGGCCTGTATTGCCAAACAGTAGTAATGCTTTATATAACTTACTGCTGTGGAGCAGCATAATAGTAGCTAAATGTTTGTTTTAGAATGGTGTTTGGACAGGATTTATCATCTAATTACCTTCTCTTGGGGTGGTTGGGTGGTGGTGATGTTTCATGATACCTTCTGAGGTTAAGTTGCTTACTTTTTCCCCCCAGTATTGCCTTTCTCTCCTTCCCTCCCCCCATCCTGGTATTGTAGGGCTCTTTTTTGTCAGAAACATGGATCTGGGTGAAATCAATGAGGGTAGGTAGAAATTTTGAAAACACAAATAGTGAGAAGAGATCTTGTCATGTGTGTTTATATAGGATGGAAAGGAAGTATTAAAACTTGAGATAAATATTTTAATACAAGAATATAATTTACTCCGACAGCATATTCAGATTATGTGTCAGGTAATGCTGAGGATTGTAAGTGTCACTGTCAGTAAGAGTTTTGATAGAATCCGTGTGAGGAGCTTCTTTTTTCATTGCACTGAGTTTAAGCCAGCTGCACATCAGCAATAAAGTACCAAAAAAAAAAAAAACCTGTGAGTTTCAGTTTGAGTGGAAACAAATACAAGTTTGGAACAGAGAGGTTTATTATTAATAGTTTTGCTATAAAGGTGGGCAAACCCTGCCAGCTGAAATTTGGTGCTGACAAACTCTGAAGGAGGAAAGATAATAGCTAAAATATTGAACTGGTTTGAAAGAATCTAGTCCTAAAGAAGAGGACTAGAAAATGGAGTCATGAAAGCTCTTCCATTAAGATGCCTGCCTGAAGAGAAAGGAGTCAAGATACTTGAAGGCAGACAGTGGAACACTGCAGTTTTCCCTTTAAGAGGCTTGGTATAGTCAGTGCTGTGTTTTGCAGTTGTATAGTCAACTTCTTATATCTTGCATGCTTTTTTCAAAGACTTTTTCTAAAAACCACAAAATTTGCAGTTGTATAGTCAACTTCTTATATCTTGCATGCTTTTTTCAAAGACTTTTTCTAAAAACCACAAAATTTGCAGTTGAGATGTAAAGTTGTCACTGCTGTTCACTGTGTGGTAACAATGTGTTTTGTCTTTCCAAGTCGTACTCTGGATCTTAACAGTCAAACTTTTTTGACTTGATGTTGTAGTCTCATCTCTTCTTCTATGGGTCTACCAGTGAAAAGGAGCAAGAGGGATATACATATCTGTATATGCATCTCAATGCATATAGAGCATACATATCTCTTGACAGTTTTAGTGCATACTTTAAAAAAGACTATGAGAAGCAATCACCTGATTACTTTGTTTGGGATAGTTGTAAATTGTAACATTTGTTTGTTGCCTTTCTGTGGTTGCTTCAGTTCTTGCTTGTTCTGTTTTCTGTCTGTTTTATTTCATACTCCTGTTGCTGTTTTTAGGTCCTTGTTATTGATTGTTCTGTCTCATGCTGATTTCTGAGTTGCAGTGAGGAGAGTCATAATACAGAACAGACATCCGTTGTGCCAGTCTCAGTGCTGTGATTGTTTTTAGAAGACAACATGTGTCCAAAGAAACTTCAGTTCTGTAGCCTTGGCCTCTCTGTCAATGCAGGCAAAATTCAGTATATATGGTATGATTTTTTTAACAATATAACCTAAACTAAACAGAATCTGTACTGAGCATGAATTAAAATTTTTAAATCTAGCCCAACTTGGGCAGAGTTTTTCAGTGTTGATAAAAAGGCATCTGCCTATATTGAAGCATGAAGCCAGTAGTGCTCAGCTAAACCATCTAAATTGATAAAAACGAAGAACAAGAGAAGGACAAATTAAAAAGTCAGCCTGAAGTAGTTCTGTTATGCACATTTTTAAGTACTGAGTAATTGCTGTTTGGTTGTCAGATATTGCAGTCTTCAGTGTAACTGTCTGATCATGAGGTTCTAGAACGCCACTTTAAAGCTGTAACTGTTGCTAATGACAACTGTTTGTAAGCCTTCAGAAATTTGAGCAACGACTGTCCCACCTTCCCTCCTGCTCCCTCCCCAGCCTCAGATCACTGGAATCCAAAAGGGAGAAACTCCCATAAAAGGTTATGCTCACAGTGAAGAGGAATCTAGTGGTTCCAGTAACTCAACATCCAGCACTGAGGTAGATTGCTGTCACAATGGTTTGAAGCTATGCTATGTTTTCAGAGATCTTAACCAAACACAGTAAGTTTTTTTGAAATCATTAAGAAATGTAGATTCCAATTCATGCTTCTGTTCATGAATACTCATTTAGTGAGCCTAAAACTGCTTTGGTTTTAGTTTATTGTATTTAAGGAACTTAGGCTTGTATGTATTGGCTCACTGTTACAAAAGTGAACATTTGAAATGTTGAACCTCAAAAAGTTAAAGGTCTTTATCAATTGTTCTTACGTATCTGTTAAACTGTTTCTTTTACAAAGATCTTTCTGTGCTGTGGCACACTTGAAGTACAGGTCTTTTTTGTGGTTATGAGCATATGTGTGTCAGTTATGATCACGGAGCTCTTTATCTTGATATCTTTTCTAGAAGAGTACTTGAAAACTTTCTGACTCATGGTAGAACAAGCATGAAATTCTTAACGTGTCCTATTTCATAAAGCTGAATTAATTGTGAAACATAGGCAGTTATAAAGCATTTCAAAGATTATTGTGAGAAGTCAGAACATCTGGAGGAAACAGGTGAAAGGAGTTTTGTCCCTGTGTCGGCCGTCTTCCACCCAAAAAAGACTGCACAGTTTAAATAAGGTGTAACTTTGCCATGAGATACGCTGTGAAAAGTTTCAGCTCTTCAGAAAAGATGGAAGATATTAATTGGGGCAAGGCTGGAAGCATATTTAAGGCTAATAATTACAAAGACCATTCCTCACACTCAAGATTCATACATTATAGATTTCTAGAGGCTGGGAGAACATTTGAGGAAAGTATTATTACATGCTTGCCCCTTTTTGTACTTTACCTTGTGTGACTGTTATTGTTCACTGTTAGAGATGGATATAGTGAGCTAGAAAAACAGTACAGTTCTCCCTGTCTTCCTAGTCTAGCATGTCATTCATCTCTCTCTTCATGTCACATTCACCTTTTCTCTTAGAGAGAAAATTCATCTTGGGTGGGCTGTGAAAATGTGGGTTTGAGGCCTTCTGCAGTGGAGGGCTGCAATGTAAGACTTGTATCAGCTTGGATTAATTCAAAGTGGGAACGTGACTGTTGGCATGAGTGGTCATCAATGAACATGGAATCAAGTGTAAAATCAAGTTCACTCTAGGAGCTGGTACTAGCTGAACACAGTCGACCATTTCAGTAGCACATGGATCTATTCTGATCCTTCACCCCTACCCTATTGTTGAACACATTTCTGATTGATTATAGATAGCTGTACAGTTGGTTTGACCATGGGGAGAGGAATAGACAGAAGAGATCACCTGAACATCTTTTGCTGGCTGAGCTGCCAAGGATTTGGAGTTAATTGTAATGGAGTTTGATAGCAGATTTCAGGTCTTTGCTGTATATGTAGGTGATATGATCATGGATTCACCATATGTGTGTCATATTGCCCATGCTGGCAATATGTTCCTCAGCTTTGTCAAGGTTCTTGTCAACTATTTTGTTCTTCAACTATAAATCCACTCTACAGAGTATTCTCAAAGGGAATATTTGTGGCAGTCTACCTTCTGTCAATAGGTATGAACCTGGAACAACTGTTTCAAAACAATTAGAAAACCAGTTTTGAAAACACTGAGTACACTTGTACTTTGTATCTTTCATTCTCCCCTCCACCCCAAGCAGGAAAATAGTGTGATTATTTGATTCTTAGATTTCAGATTTCTTCGTGAAGGAAACAGATTGGCCCTTGCATCCAAGCTCATTATCTCATAAATTTAAGTGGAATATTGTTGTTACCTTGGCAGTTTCAAGTGCAACTTTCTTCTCCTTTGACAACTGTCAAAAATAATCCGTTTTTATTTGCTTCTGTTTTGCATTAGATTCACTTCAGTTTATGATATTAAAAATAACATAGTGGGGTTCTTCCACTGTTAACATTGTACTGGAACAGAACATGTTCTTTCTTGTGTAATGAAACTTAATCAGTTTTCTGTGCGTGTTTAGTTGCTGATGAATGGACTGCTTCATGCCAAGGCACTTTTTCATTTTGCGCTGTGTCAGAAGTTGCCATGGTTTTAAGGCAGACTTTTTGAGCTTACCACATGAACTGAAAATGTGCTTGTAGCTTCAGTTTGTGTAAAGAAGTTCTTGTTCTTATAACTCAGGATTTCCTTCTATTACTGCGATTTCTACTATGAGTTCCCTTAAGGTTGTTGTCCCAGCTCCATGCCCATCTGTCCTCCCCTGAGTAGGAGGTTTTTGTAGTTCTGTGCAACTTCTGTGGGCCTACAAGTTTACATTTGAAAAATAGCTGCTTTGGCCATATTCTTCTTATTCCTGAAGTTTTGACAAAATGCTAAGATGAGCAACCTATGAAAAATATCTCAGATAGCTTTCTCTTTTCAGAATTGTGGTAATAGTTTTAAATTTCTGACCTACAGAAGAAAATGCAGCTTTAGGAAGACCATTTTATGAGCTTCCTAAGGAAGCAGTCTAGATGTTGTCTCTCTTGATTTCGGCTCACAGTAAGCTTTAAGTCTGCTGTCCAGTTTACAATAAAAAAAGTCTAAAACATATATTCCTGTAATAGGAACAGATGATGTATGGGTACAAAAATAACCAACCACTGCCTTTTTTTTTCTCTTGCTGAACTAGGCAGTCACCAGCATAAGAAGGGGATGTAAGAGAGCTGGATAATGGAGGGGCTGTAGTACTAGAAAATAAGAAGTGAGGATTTCATAGCTAAATACAGAAATTGTGGTGGGAAAACTTTGTGTATTGATGTCATCTGTGAGATGCAGCACTGTGGAAATGCAGGATTTAATCAGTTTTGTTACCTCCTCTGCTCATGAAACTACTTATTTTTGAGATTTTGAATAAAACCAGTAAAATCATTCTGTGTGCTACCTTGCTAGTTTTAATTTGAGGCTGTCTTGATTTTCACTATTCTTGAAGTGCTTTTATATTCTCTGTTACCGAATTTGTCATTGATGATGCATAAATAATGTGTTTTTTCCTAGTCTGCATTATCTGATATGTTCCCTCCTCTATATACTACATTTCTGTGCTAAGCAGGCAGTTATTTGTTGGCCAGAGACACTTTTAAATGTTTTTTTGCAGTTGCCGTTTTGTTAAGCCTTTCTAGCCAGCTGTGTAGGCTACATGTGCATTTTGTCTGTTAGAACCTCAAATCCATGTTCTGCAGCTGTGTTAGTGGTGTCATGCACAGTCAGACTTTACCTGAACAACATTGTGTCCATTTCCACCTGGGGCTGAAGAACTGTGCTCTGGTTAATGCTGAAGATTGTATTTGACCATGCTCTTTATGCTGCTGGCAAATTACACAATGCCATTCATCATAAGTACAGCTCTTTGGCTTTTCAGTAATATAGGAAGGACTTCAAGGTGGTTTGTTTGTTTTAAACATTAATGTAGTTTACAGAGATTTGCTCAGGTTTTTGTTGTCATTCCTTCCTGATCCAGAAAGTGATTTATCTCTCCCCAAACCCCATAGGACACCTTAGTATGTTAGAGACATTTCAGATGTGTACTGTCTTGGCTTTCTAACATGATACATACATAGTTTTTATACAGGTATTTTTGAAACAGTGTGAAAATCAGTGATTTTTTTGAATGTTCAGCATACAGTTCTTATTCGAATGCTGCATGGAGTAGTTGCATGACTAGTTTCAGAAAGTGCATGCACTTTGTGTTAAGTAAGGGGTTGCTAAATGGAAATACTTACCCCAAAAAAAGTGTGCTGATAGGTCATATTTGTCCTGTATTTTGCAGCAGCAACAAATAGTGGTTTTAATACTACTACAATTTTAATACTACTACAACAACTGGCTACAAATATTAGCATACCTCATTCCACTGGCAAACCAGTTTGCTGCTTTTCTTTCTTTTGAAACATTCTTTTGCCTGTGATTTTGTAACTATCTGCTTGTATTCCACAACTTTATTTTTAAGAGGAAGAATAAACCTTATCATTAAAATAGAAGCAGCAGAAGCTCTGCAGTTATTAAATATGTAAGATTTTTAAAAATTAAGAATAAAAAAAAATCTATAATAGCTTTAGAATGTTGGAGTTGTTTTCCCTTTCTGGCAAAATATCCTTCATTTTTAGTACTTGTCTCCCACCAAAAATTTTGTTTTCTCCTCTCATTGCTGTTGATGTTTTATGAGAGTGATAGGGTTTGTGGTGATGAGCTCTTATGGTTTGCTCACAGGTGTTGTGATATTTCATTATTTTTATTCTTAAAATTTATGGTTCCTGAAGCCTGATAATTCATGAGAACCTCATATTTTCAAGAAGGTTTGTATATTTAATTTTTTACTGCAATCAAAAAACAAAGGGTCAAATCTCATCCTTTTTATTAATATGAAATTGTTGATTAAAAGCAAATTTAAAAATCTTTTGAGGACTTGGGTTATATTTCAGTTTTTGTGGTTGTAGTTACGTTACATTTAAGAGTAGACTCAGTAGCTAGGCTGTTTGTTAATCATGGTCATTTTGGTGGTGTGTAGGGACAAATTAGAGCAGCATGCATAAAATGTGCTGTCCAGTTAAGTGGTCTAGCTAGGACTGGAAAAAGATCATAACAAAGTGAACACTTGAAGGATCTTAACTGCTAATAAGGCTGTAACTCTAGGTTTTGGGAATGGTGACCAAGAAAAAACCAAGGAGGGGGATTTATGATAAGTGGAAAAAGATATGAAGGTCAGTAGGAAAGCAGAACAGGTATGGAATTTCTCTATGATGAAGAGACTGGGGAGAAGATAAGTCACTAAGCTTGGTTAGGCAGGAAAAAATGTTGTTGCGAAGTGTCTTCAGCTGCTTTTTTGTATCTTCTTTCTCTAGTGGGTCTGGCTGATTTTCTCTTCCATTTTTCTTGACAGTTGATAGAGTCAGGGAATTTAAGATGCATCAGTGTTTGCATATTATGTGTGGGTTTGGATGGTGTTAGTCTCCCTTGACTGCCTGTGCTCAGAGGGATATCTGGGTGGCGAGTGGTGTTTTAACATTGCGTATCTTCTTATTGTCACTGCCTTCTTCAAATCATTATTTGTATGAGTGACAAACTAGCTCCACCCTTTGCCTTCTAACTGGCATTTCAGTTCTGTTGCTTTTTTTGATCTAACCATGTTCATTCTACTTCTGTTTACTCCCTGTGGCACTCTTCCTCTAACTGCAGTTCAGTGCTACCATGCTTGATATTCCTTGGCCAGCTGACAGCTCACTTATCTAATGCACGTGGAGCCTAACGGTTTCATAGACAGGTACTACTTCTTGTCCTGGGCTTCTGGTCAGTAGGGTTTTTTTTCCCAACCTCTATAATGAACTTTACCCTGCATGTAGATGAACAGAAGTAATGGCTTCACAGAGGGGTGTGAACTCTTCCTATTTAAATTGCTAACCTACAAGTCTGACTAATGTTAACGTGTTTAGTCGTTTATTTGTTGGCTGTTCTAGCAGAAATGTTAATCAAACATTTGTTTAGATCATGGATGGATTATAGTTCGTGAATAAATGAAATATCACCAGTTCTATTGGCAAATCTGAGTACCTTGTCCTCAGACTTGCTGTCAATATTTTTCTGAAAAAGCCCAAGCAATCCTTAGTTGCCAAAATTACAGTTTTGAACAAATGAATGTTGTTTAGTAATATTTATTTTAAAGTTAAAAAGTACTTTTTCCATTTGTATGGTGTGCGGTCAGTTATATAGCCCAATACTTCATTCTTTACTTAACAGTAATACATTGAAAGAACAAACTCTGATAGCAGACTCAGTTGAAGGCAGGCATTTTAGCCAGAAATTCTGCCACTGTTAATATTTGAGCAGTTTGTAATGCACATAAATATTTGATTTATCACACATGTTTTACAAAAACTTAAAAGTGAATCAATCTGTGTTCCCTGAACTGTAGAATGTTAAATGATGAGAGCATTTTATCAATCAGCATGGTTAGAATTTCTACACAGGAGCTTTCTGCATTACGTATTAAGTGATCTTGTTTGTCTTGATTAATTTTCTACTGCATATTTACATGGTTACTAGTAAACAGAGGGAGGGGGAGAGAGAGAGATGCATGTAATCGTTTTTGTAATTTTTTTCAGGTATTTTTAGCAGCAATGATGTAGCAGTATCATTTCCAAATGCAGTATCTGGCTCAGGATCTAGCACTCCCGTTTCCAGTTCTCATTTACCTCAGCAGGCTTCAGGCCACTTGCAGCAAGTGGGAGCTCTATCACCTTCAACTGCGCCTTCTATAACTACTGTTGTTGCTGCAACTCAGGTAAACTATCACAAGAGTTTTAAGACAAAAAACCATGTTACTGACCTGCTTAATTTCAATGTTAAAAGAAACCATAATTTGTTTGGAAAATAGGTTAATAAGCATTATATTTGCTGTGAAATGTTATAGTGGCTGGAAGTTCCCCATAGTATTACATAGTCTTAATTTGTAGAGCACATAGACTTTTTAAAATGTAGTCTGAGGAAGTGCTTATTAATAACAACTGTATTATGACTAGTAGCATAAATGCTGGTTGCAGTTCATCAGTGTTCTAACCAGTGTTTTATCAGAACATAGGATTTGAAAAAGTAAAATATGTAACATTTTCTGTGTTTATGCAAAAGTGATTGTATCAGTTAAAGAATGGTTTGTTTGAGAGATGTAACAAATGGACAGCTATGCTAGCTCTAGCAAAGAGATGGCCAAGGCTGACATCTTGGTAACAAATGAATGTTGATGTATATGTTACAGTTTTGTATTTGAAAAGTCATGCAAATGAAGATCCATAGTTCTTGTTTGATGGTGAAGGAATAAGGGAGGCACGGGAGAAGTGCAGGAGGGTGGCACAGTTGAAGTAATGAACCAGAAAAAATACTTTTATGATAGTGTTTTGTATGAATTTAAGTTGGACAAAATTACATTTATCAAGATAAGAGAGTATGAAGTTATAGTTGCAGAAGGTCACTGTGATTACTGTTGAAGTATGAAGGAATACTACAGTATACATGATGATTTTATGCTCCTTGTTTCTTGCATTTTTCATTTTGTGATGGGAATCTCTCTTCCAATGAACATGTCAATTATAAATCTTTTTGTGTGCTTATAAATAATGAACTTGTAATTTATCTACAGTGATCTAAGAAAGTAGATATAAACGTGAAAAAAATCAAGCTTAATGTGTGTGTGTGTGCATAAGCAGATGTGTATAGTGCATGGATAGCAGAAATGCTGTGTGAAGACCAACACAAATTACATTTCAATATCAATTTGTTCTTATAGGTGGCAGTTCATATTTTTACATCATTCTTCTGGACTGATTTGCTAGAGAAATAAGGTGTTTTCACCCAAAATTGAATGGTACCTCTTTTGCATAAATTGATAGAAACTACTTTAAAGAAATTAATTAAAATTGTGGTACTTTAAGTAGTTCTCCTCTTTTTTTTCATTTCCAGAGATCACTGCACACATTAACTCAGTGACAGCACTTTAATTGAACAGTTTGGAGTTCGGGGTAGGGGTTGTGTCATAGTTTAGTAGCAGGTTAAAAGTTTTTTAAAAAACCCAAATAAGTCAATACTCAGTTTTCACAGAGGGAAGGCTTGGCCTTTTGTACAGCTCAACGCATTCATAAATGGTCTGGGGAAAGGAGGAGCACACGCCAAGTTTGCTGATTATGCTGGGTTATGCAATGAGCCATGATGAGGATCAGCTGTCACAAACTGCTAAAAGACCTCACCAGCCTGTGTTGACAAGGTGGTAAGAGGGCAAATAAAACCAATGTTAAAGGAAAGGACAGTTTCTATTCACAACAGATATGGTACATGCCAAGAGAGGTACAAGAAGAGCCATGGTAGTGAACAATGGCAAAGAACATCTTTATAAGAAGTGAGTAAATAGTGAGGGACTCGTGGCCTCAAAAAGAGACACTGAGATGGGATAAGACAAAGGTCTGTAAAATCAATTGACATGGAAAAGTTAAATAAGCAGGAGTTGTGCACCATCACTTCTGTTTGTTAACCTCTGTCAGAAGATAAACAGATTGAAAAAGCAGTTGGACAAAACCCATATTTTATGAGTCAGGAAAAGAAATACCGTAGTATTTTTTTTCCCTCATGTTCTCACAAAAAAAGAGACATATACCCTAGGAGATGGACCTTCTCTTACTGTTTAGCTGAACTAGAGAGCCCTCCATAGGTTAACTGCTTAAAATTCCTGTCCTTCCTTTGCCTTTGTTTCTTGTGAGTTGCCTTAGGGGCATTTTTTTTTTTTTTTCTCATTGCCAAAGAAGCAAAGGAGTTGTGTATCTTGCCTCACTACCAAACTTGTTTTCAAGTGGTCGTATATTTACTTGTCAGGATCTTATTCACTACTATTTAGAGTCTTGGGTTTGAGATATACAAGGGGGATAGAAATTGTGAGTTTTGGTTGACAGCTGTAAAGGTGAGCTCCTGTATTTGAATTAACAAAGTCTCCAGTGCTTCAGTGAATCTTCTTTCAGTGCATAAGGTTCGTATTACCTTGGTCAGATTCAGTCAGGAGAGCCTAGTTTACCATGCAGTTGTTCTCCACTTGAAGCAACCCTTTATTTATTTGTTTGCTTGTTTGTTTGTTTGTTTATATATAATCTCTTCCCCCAATCACTTCCCATTTAGCATAAATGACTGATTGATTATATGTCAAGGGCTAGGGTTTAGCTACTTATTTCTGCAAAGTTCCACTCCAAAGAGTGCTGTCTGCTTACTGGGCTCTTGTGGATGTATTCTCAGTGTTTACCTACTTCCTGACCATGGAAGTCTTCAAACAAGAGTGTGCTAGTATGTTTCTTGTGTAGTGTTCTGATTAAAAGAAAACCATCATCCTGGGTTGTAAGCTGAGGTAAACTTGTACCTCTATAGCAGATAAAAAGTAATAGTTAAAAAATTAGGTTTTACTTAAACTATTAGTTAAGAGAGCAAGTGCGAGCGAATCTTGTGTGCTTACTTATTCGGTCATGTTAGCAGATATGCTATTGGAATAGTGCTAAAACTTGTAATTGCCTCCAAGATGTGCTGCTAAGGTGCATCCTGTAAGATTTCAGCTTGTTTTTTTAGATGTCTATTGGGCTTTTGTAGTTATGATTTTAGGAACATCATAAATTTATCAATTTTTAAAGGATTTTTTTGCATTTTTTTTTTAAAGGGTGTTAAGAAATTCTAAAGAGAATGTCTTAGGAAAAAATACGTTCCCAAAGAATTAGTCTCAGAATTAGCTGATATATTCTGATTAGAATGGCATGATAGGCATCTAATGCAGAAAATTATGTTCATAGCCTTGAAAAACTTGCAAACAGTTGAAAGTAACTGCCCTAAATTAGGTAATACTATTATTAAAAACTGGTATTAAATTATTAGTACTCAAAATGACAAAACTTCTATTATTTTTAATAACTTACTGGCCTGTTTAAAACTTTGATGATTAAAATCCCAAACTGCTTTTTTTTTTTTCTTCAACAACTAAGGAACACTGATTTTAAAGCTTAAAAAAACTCACAACTTGAAAATTCTGGGTTTTGAATTTTAGTTCTGTTGACTAGTATGATAATTTCCATACTGTGGTTTTATTTGTTTGTTTGTAAGACAAAAACAGTGTATGGACCTTGTTACAATCCCCTTTTCTGCCTAATTTTTTTTCTCTCATGACACTCATAATTCTTTTTCATAATTTTTGTTCCAAACTAATAAATCCAGAAGACTTTATGAAATTGTGTCCCATGCTATGCCATAATGGATTTGCTGGAAGTGCTGGTGTTTCTCACTAGGTGGGAACACAAATATTTTCTCCTGGTTTTCCATGCTCTTGACATGGTTGTGGTTACTGTCTATTTCATATGTAGCAGAAGATTGCTGTATCCCAAATTTGTGTCTTTTCTCTCAGAATTATGACTTTAACTTTCATATGGTTATTGATATGTGCTCTGTTATTGAGAAGAATCTCTTTCTTCCATTTGGATTTTGAATATGATATTAACTTTTCCCTTTTAAGCCAGGTCATGTGTTGCACCACTTGAATGTTGTGTGCTCAGTTTCTATCTCAAATATTTCGTAGTTCATAGTTATAGCTGTTCTGTAACAATTTGCTGTACTGCTCTTTTTGGTAAGTTATTCTTAATTATTTACATGTTTATAAAAAAGTGGTAATCTGGGTGCCTCAGCATCTCCTGGTCATGTACAGCAGGATTTGTTTTAATTCATTTGGTACTGTATAATTGAATGTTTGCTACTTTGGTTTGAGTTGAGATTAAAATTGCTTGAGCTGTGTGTTCTTTTTGATGACTTAAATTAGTGAAATTACCCTACTGGAGCTCTGTGGCCAATTGTTTCTGGTATCCCAGGTGCTGAATGCAGAATCAAACTGCAGAACTGGGAGTAAAGGTTTTAAGTGATTGTTCAAGTCATTGATTGTTAAAGCCATTCAATGGTTCAGTCTGTATTTCTTCAAGAAAAAAATGTATTTAAGTGTCTTGTAATCTCGTTTCAATTGTGCTTTTAGTAGGAGTGGAAATGACATGTAGTAGTTTGCTTAAATACACAGTCTATTACTTTAAAAATTTGTAGCTCATCAAATTTCTGGGGTTGGTATTGTATGATCCAGTAATGATCTTACTGGATGATCTTTACATTATAGTAATCTCAGTTCATTGAGACATTTTAAGATTTTATTCTTACTCTAAAAATTCAATATCAGATTTTCACTTTGTATTTGATTTTTTTTTTTCATTCTGTTGTGTGATGGTATCTCTGCTCTTGGTGGCTGTAATAAGTACATCTGTGAGGCAATTTCAAGCAATATGGCGCATGCTTGTTACTGACTTCTTCTACAGATACAATCCAGAAGATTTTCTTATGGTGGGATTTTTTTGCTGCTGCTAGATACTCTTTCTTTTCTAAGTATTTTTTTCCTCTGCAGCTTCTGTTTTATTTTCTTCCTAAATTCCCAGCTCTTGCTTTATGCACAGTGCTTCCTTTGCCACAGAGGCAGATAATGGAGAGAGGAAAGGACGAGAAATATCTGTAACAGCAGTTCTTGTGGCTTGCACCGAGACAGGGAAACTGTACAGTTGCTATTTGTTGTTCTTTACATCCAGGATTTATTTGTGATGGCATGATAGGTCCACTTCAGCATAGTGTAATGTATTACTACCTCCAGGATGCAGATGTGGTATTTGGGAAGGTAGGTGCTGCTGCTGTGTTGCAATTCTGAGTGAAGGAAGTTTGCTTTTTAGCACTTCCATTGTCCCTTCCAAAGTTCCTTTGGCTTTATTTCCATTAGGAACAGTACAAAAGCAGCAGGGTTTTCTTTAGCATCCATATAGAGGTAGTTATCTTCCTTTGTCTGATCGACTTCTAGAGGGAGATAAGGCTTATTTCTCACCCCCCCCCAGCAGATTTGGAGTTATTTGTTAACAATAGAGGAATGTGAAAGCTGAGGAGTCGAGTCCTGAGATCTTTTCTGAATGTAGGGCATGTGATGCTTCAGATGCCTCTGTCCTGTGGTTTTTATTTTCTCATTTTCTGAATTAATCTAGTCCCTAATTTTGGATCTCTGTATTCCCCTGCTCTTTCTCCAAATTACTAGTCTACACTATTTTTGGCTTCCTGTCTTAGTGGGTTTGTTCCTTGTCATAGTTTAAGTCTGCTCATCATTTTGCATGCTATCAAGGGAACTTTCTTGTCCTTTTTATTTTATATTCTGGCACTCATGGGAAAACAAATTAAAAGACAGGAAATAGGAACTCTATTCTTAGTTTTTGTTCCTTTCAACAGAGAAGTTAGGAAAAGTTTTGAGACCAATCTTACTTGTACATTTCCACAACAGGCATGGAATTATGAAGGAACTTAATAGTGCATCTTAAACAAGTAGATGTTCCTTTGCTGAAAATTCAAATTGAGAGGGGTTTTTGCAAGTCCGCAGGAGTGGGGTTTGGGCATTTTCATGGGACAGTAAAATGCACCTACCTGACTGATAATGCTTCCAAGTTTACAGTTGCAACCTCAAGTTAGGGATGCTGCATTCTTAAATTTACTATGGCCAAGGAACATACTTCTTTGTCCATTTTTGTTTCCCATTCTTGTTCAAGGAAACATTTCCTGTTTCCTGCTGGTTTCGATTTGTGGTTTTTAAAAATCAATATTCAGCACAAAGTAAATGTGAGGAAGGAAAGAAGGAAAGGCATCTGAAGTTTGCTAGAGCTGGGCAGACCTGCAGTCTTTTAAGGGATGGTTCTGAGACATCCCCCCTGTGGATACTCTAGAATATGGCAGGTCTATCAGCTATCAGTGTTTAATCAAATTTTATTTGGTGAGTAGAATAAATACATGGAAAAAAAAGCCAAGCTGCCCTCAGTTTTAGGATGTTAGGGTATGACAGATGTGACCTGAATTAGATGATTGGCTGCTTAAGTGAGTTTCTTGCTCAGCTCCTAAAGATGCATATCTCAACAGTATATAAGTTAAGAGTTGGTGTAAAACTCCTTTGGATCTCCTTTGGATCACCTTTGGATCAGAACATCTTAAAACTAGAGACTTTGACGTGACCTCAACAAACTTATTTAAACAATAATCTTTTTTTTTTGCAGTGCAGAGGAACTTAGCATAATTATATTGATCTGCATTAGACGTGTAATCGGAGATGATTTCCAGAACTTAAGAACTTTACTCTCTTTTTACATTTTTTTCAGGCCACTTTCTGAAGTCTGTTCCTTAACATAGAAATCATCGAGATACTGAATGCTGTAAGAGCTCTTAGGAAGTCCAGAGTGCAGATAGTATAGATTTCTCCTGCGTATTTGGTGGGTGCCTTGTGGTGAAACCTCTCACCTCTTAGTAATTAGTCATTAAGGTAAAGCGTAGACAGCAATTATGACAATATGTTAAAATATTGCTAAATTTCTCCAAAACAAGTAAGTTAGTTAATTTTTTGAGTTTGGTTTATACGTTGCCATGCAGAGTATGTTTTTGGTTTGGGGAGGGGGTGTTGTTTGGAGGCTTAGTGGTTTTTTTGGTGTTTTAGGTTTGGTTTTTTTGTTTGCATTACCTTTAATATGAGTGATAATTAAAAAGAGACTAATAAAACATCTGGAGATAATGATGTTGCATGGTTTAAGCAGCATGCTTCCAGGAAAAGGAAATTAGATCCTTACTGTGGTACTAGAATTGTCTAATCGATAGAAATGCTGGATACATGAAAACCAATTAACATATTTTATGTTACTATCAAAACACCTCTTGATGATAAAGTCTCTTGAAAGAGACTCCTGCCCACTGGGTGAAAGGTAAAAATATCAACATGGATCACAGGCTTTTTGGATGCTGAAATTATTTGGTTTTCCTTATCTTGTAACTTAACAAAAAGATACAAAAGGAAATCTCATCTAGAACAAAAATAAATCATTCTTAACAGAGTAGTTGCTCATCTCTAGGACTCTTTGCCACAAGAAATTGCTAGTGCTTCTTGGTTTGGAAAGTGTGCTAAATGCATCTTTCAGTATGTGGTAGACAGAGAGGTTTGATATTGTGGTGTAGGATGTCAGTGCAGAACAGAGACTTTTCTTCCAAACCTAGTAAATCATATTTGTGTCACAGTCACTTAAATTTCAGTCTTGCAAAATGAAAAATGTGAAAGAGCTGTACTTGTAAAAGTTTTTCCATCAAAATTGTCTTGTTTCTCACTTAAAAGCTGTTTTAATTTCTAGCTACTTCTGGGCAAAACGAGTAAAAATCTAATTTTCTTTTTGTGCACTCTGAGGATTTTTGGGGTGGGGGAGGAGGAGAGTAGCAAGGAGGAAGAATTTACAGCCAGAGGGAAAATTCCTTCCAACATGTGACTCAAGTAGAAGAACAAAGGAATCATAGTTGCAAATAATCTAGTATTTAGCCCAATGAAATTCTTGTTTTCCTCTTGCTTCAGAAAGCTTGTCTTCGTGTAGACTTGTGCAATATAGAGGTAGTCTGAAACGCAGTTGTGAGCTTTTGCACAGTGCCGCATGCTGAGACAACTGCATCAATGTTTCGCTCTAGCAATAAATGTTTTCTGCCTTCAAGCTGAAGCTTATTTAGCTTGGCTTATCTGGTGCTGCTGTAGCAACCATCAGTCTCCAGGCAACTGAGGCACATTGACCTCTTCGTTGAACTGAGTGTAGCACTACTTCAATTTAGCTGCCTGAGACAATAATAATGGTGTTGAATGTAAAAAAGTGTGAAATTTTCCAGTTTGTATGCAATGGAAATAATAAAACCGTTTAGATGAAACAATGTTTAGGTCTTACTTGAAAAAGATTTCAAGTATGCATGGTGTGTCTTTGTTGCAAGCTACGGAGTTGCTGAGGCGGTGGCCTTATAGGCCTTGTATAAATGTTGAGTATCTTGCAAGTGTTTTTGCACAGCTGCAATTCTGCTACTGAAGGTGTTTGTTTCATCACTTAAATAGCAAAGATTGTTGATATTTAGGTAGTTAAAAAGTCCTTGCTTATGAATAAGTAACTGATCCTTTATTATTATTCTTTTTGAAATTATGGATGATCTCAAAAGCAGTTACTTTTCTGTTAGATCTATTCGACATCTATTATTTGCCATTATTGCAAGTGTTTGGCTTTCTTTGGAATACTGGTATGAAGAAAAGAGATTCCTCTATGGGTGTACTGAGTTTGTTTCCTAATAAAGTCATTTTTTCTGCTAGTCAATATGAGAGTGAAATTGAGATTCCTCATATATAGATTAAAGTTCTTAAGTAGAACAGATTCTTGGGCAAGATACTGCTTCCATGTTCATGTAGAGCACATACAGTTTAAGTGCTGTGAAGACAGAGGTAGATGGAAACAGTAGAGCAATCAGCTTAAGGTGAAAGGGTTTTGTGTAGAAAGGATGGCTCTGTTTTCAGTTAGGTTTGTGGAGGAATCCCAGGGTCTTATCTCTACAAAGCCTCCTTTAAAAAACAAACCAAAACCTGCAACAAAACAAAACCCTCAAACAAAAAAACCCCAAAAAATCAAACCCAACCTAACAAAAAAGACGTCTTAATGAGGTAGCATTCTAGTAAGTTTTTTAAAGTCTCTTTTTCATGTCTGGTGTATAAATAAATAGATCTTAATTGGTTAAAAATTTATATAATATCTAGTTAGTTAATAGGAAAGAGAGGAGCAAAGTGGTAGTACAGTTGAGGTTATAGTGTTTTCACATTATTGGAAGATAGGCCTTCTATCCATGTGGTTTTTAATGACTTTATATGCCCTTGTTGCACACTGGGCAGAGGTATAAATTAGTTTCTGTAGGTGTGCCATTAATTTTTCATTTTGCCTTTCAAATCCCACTGTGTTTCTCAGTTGTATTCATTCGTGGCTTTCTTGGAAATACTTGACTGCTGGTGTTTGAAGGTTAGATGGTTTAATTTAATTGAAGGTTTTATTTGTATGTTGAATCAAAACAATTGGTTCTCAAAGACAGTATTTGATTATTAGCTTGTTCATAAGCTAGATTCTTCATTAAAGCTAGAAGTTCAAAGGATTTATTTTTGCTGCAGACAGACAAAGTACTAGTAATGTGAATAGTGTATCCATGGAATGGTGTCACAAATATAGTTTTCCTGATAGATTTAAATTATGACAATTTGTACACTTGTAAATAATGTTCTTTTTCTTCTTGAATGAAAAAGTTGCTTCTTCTAAGACATCATAAATCCTTTTTCTGATTTTATTTTAATGTTTCCAACCTCCTAATTATACTTTACAGGTAATTTTTTTATTTCAGCCAAGTGGTGAAAACATTTTTTGTGCAATTGGACCTTGATTATTATCTGTTTTAAAAAATCTCCAAACTTTAAGGGCTTCAGAGTGCTTGGATGATAATGGAGGCAGTATGGGAGGGCTATCTTTTCAATTTTAGTGTTGCTTTCATAGAATGAATGTGTAAAAGACTACTGTGGATGTTTAGGTTTGGTTTGCATTGGTGATAGCATTGTGATAGCAGGTGAGATGAGGTTTGGTGTAAAAATTCACTCTGATTCCAGTCGTCAGTAGTGCTGTAGTAGTGTTTTAGTCAAATGGTCAATATTGTTTGCTTTAAATTTGGTTATGTTCAACTTAAGAGAGCCAAAACATATATTAAGAAGATGTAAATCAAAGTACCAATTTAATTAAAATATATTAATCTTAATTATCATACTACAGATTAATATTGTGTTGTGCTAGTTGTTTTAAAAAGTCAGATGAAAATTTTTGGAAGAAGTGTGGGGACTGTATTTTATTAAGGTTTTTCTGTGTTGTCTTCCATCTATGTTTCTTGGAATATAGGAGAATAAAGAGGAATTTAGATTTTTGTTTTTTCATTGGAAATAAGGATAAGCATTTTAAGGTATCTAAGTGAATTCTGTATTTGTGGTGAAAATTTTCAAGGGTTGTGTCATAGGAAGTGATGCATGAGAAGGTGTCATGTGGCAGGACTCCTCTGAGTTGCTGTGGATTGTGCTGTGATCACCCTTCGGTGGGTGTGCTTTGCCATCCCAGCTGACAGTTCACAGGAGGAGAGTGATGATGGGTATTGGTGGGTTCCTCACCTCTCCTAAATGCAGTTAAAGGTTGTACTATAAGTACTGAAAGAATAAAAGGAAGGATTGGCATATTCTTCCAATTGCCTTTAATACCAAAGCAAAGGCCTTAAAAATTCTAGGGATAAAACCAATATTTCTTCACTTCCCCAAGTTAAGATAGGAAACACAAGGCAAGGTTGCTTCTGCTGCTGCCACTTGATAGGCAGCTCTTTTCACCTCTCAAGAGAACAAAATAATTTATATATATGCACATTATAAATTTTTATTGTAATTATTTGTCTAGAATTAATATGTGTTCATATTTAATTTCATTCAATTTCAATGTAGATTTTAATTAATTAATTTTTCAGATAAATGTTGCTTGCCATAGACCAAAATGCATCAGCTTAAGATGTCTTCTAGGTGAAGTAAACTGATGCTAACACTTTGTCCTGTACTTGGATTTCCTTCCATATTTAATGAAGCTAGACATTCATGGAAAGTATTTGTAACACCTCAGAAGCGTAGCAGAACAGCTTGCAGAAAATTTGGCTTTAGATTTCATCTGCATCAAAATTTTTTGTATGGTTTCAGTCATAGTTGGCCGTAAGTTGCTATTAGTGGTATTTCTAATGCTCTTTATTTCTTGACTTTGTATTAGTGGCAGCAAGGGGGAGTTCTGCACTTCATATCACAACATCATGCTGTGGTGATGAATAACCTGGTATGATTGGTAAATGGTGTGACCCCAACCACAGGATCAATGATATGTTTTTATTTTAAACAAGAAATAAAATTAACCTTTGAAATGATTTTTGACAAATAAATATTGGCAGAAATAGGTAATTAGGTAATGTGTCACTAATTGTAAAGCATTATGATGATATCACACGAAGCTACAATATAGCAGTCACAGTTTTTAAAGCAGAGGGGAGAAAGGGGTGTTGATTGAATATAAACTGATTAAGAAGCTGTGTTGGAATTGGTTGTTCTGGCTATCCTTGTTGCCCTATCACGAAAGGAAGAGAGTTCAGTAATGGTTTAACTACAATTAAATCCCTCCCCTTTCTTTGTGGAAACTCAACTGTAGGCATTTCAGCATTAGCCTAAACAATGGTTTTGAATATGTTAAGCCTCTAACAATTAGGGAGCAGTTTGGGGCATTGAATAATGTGGAATGATGCAATTGAATCTGACAGCTTCAACAGTCAGCCTACTCATGGGACCCAAAAGTTGTTCACACTTGGTTTCATCTCTCATCACACGCTGAGTATTAAAACCTTACTGGTGTGGAGCTGAGACAGAAATGAGGCCTGTTATCAGAAAATATTTCATAGCATAAAACTTGAAAGGAATGGGGGAAAAGGCATGTTCAAAGTGTCTCAAAGTTTTGCAACTCAATCTGATTGCGTACAGCTAAGCATTTGCTCATTTTTCTCCCATTTGTTTTCTTCTACTGAAAGAACATGTAACTTCTGATTGAAGAGACTGCTTTCCCTGGAAATTTCAGATGGGAGTAAATGTTCAGATATGAATGCTCTGTAAACTTTATAGTCATACTGTTAAATACTGTCCTGGAGTCATGCAAACATATAAAAGTATTCTAAATCCTTTGGAGGACATCTGTATATATAAGTAAAATATAGTTAATTTGCAAGTCTTGTTCTTTAATTAGAAGAATATGCTTGTACTTTCTCTCTTGCTGTAGAGGAAGTATTTTTAAGCATCAGTCAAATATCAATCATTTCTTACTGCACATGGGCATTCTGTGAATTACAATGCATCATCCTTCTGTGCTGCTCTGCTGCTTACAGCTTTACTGATTTATTGAACATGCCATAGAGGAAGGCAGTGTGTTGTATACCTCTAGATGGACTTAAATCCTTCTGCTAAAATATTTTCAGGAAAATTTGCTGCCTTTTCAAAATAAATACTTAGTAGTCTTGGGTTTTTGTTAGTTCATACATTTTGATCATATATTGTGTTGAGTGTTTAAATAGAAACAGTTGAAATAAAGAATAATACAGCATTAAAGTTCTGCATTTTAGAACATGTGTCAGTCCTGTGACCTTAATATGTATTGACAGGATGATTGCGCATTTTTAATAAATGCTTGCTACAGCTTGTTTCGACTGTGAGTGAAACATGAAGCTCCTATTTCACCTTTAAATAATGTAGCACTCCTCCACCTCATCCACTTCCTTGTCAGATGAAGTCGTCACATACATAAGAAAGTTTCACAAATCATTATTCTTGTCATTTTATGTTGCCATTTTAAAAAAGTATCTTCAAAGGTTTTTTTTTATTTATTTCAACTTACTTGAACAATTTTATTGTGTCTTTTTGCTTTAAGAGTTGCATAGTATGCAGGATGGCATTGGAACTTACATAGTTCCAACTTTTAAGACACCTTTACTATTATTCTAAAATGCAAAGAGGGATAACATTTAGGGTGAAACCACTACTTGTGAAAAAACTAAAGTTCTTAGATACCATGTAAATCCTGCTAAGTCTTTTGATCTGTTACATCAACACACTTAGCAAACGTTTAATTCCTTTGATGTCTTCTGTTTCGTGGTGTGATAGTTAATCAACAAACTTTAGCAACTCCCTTCAAGTTACTTAGGTACTTTCAGAAAGTTCTTAAAGCTGTTTGTGTACGCCTCAGTCAAATAGATGTCTATCCCCTTGCTGATTATAGCTACCCTACCATAATAAATTAATATATAGCTGCTATTGCACAGTTTTAAGCAGCCTTGCAGTGAATTACATGGACTGAGAGCTAAGTATAGAAGCTTCTGTGTAAAATGTGAGCAGTACATGCTCTTACTGGAATTTAAAAAAATCTTTTTGAGAAAAATGCTAAAACTAAACAGAAATAAGATCTGGTGTTCGGAGTTTAAAACCTGCCCCCACCCTATCCCCGAAGCTGTGAGTAGAACTTACAGCATCATATAAATTTCTATTTTCCTAGTCTGGCCTTTTAGATATGGTTGAATGATAATACTGGTTGAATCTCTTAATATTCCATTCTCTGAGGTTTTATCAGTGAAAGGATTTGACTGAAGTTTGCTTGGTTTTGGGGGAGAACAGCTGAAGGTTGCTGGGAGCAAGAATAGTTAAGTTGGAACTGCCCTATAGACATTTTTTAAGGAAAATAGCAGGGCCTGTGCAGTATTGCTGCCTTCATCAGTGTTACAGAAGCTGTTGTACCTGGGTAGGTAGAAATGCCTGCATTATTTTAAAGACTTAGAAACAATTCAGATTAATTCTGTAAAAGATACTCAATTCTTTAAAAAAAAACCCAACAAACAACCAGAAGAAGTAACAGCCAGATTTGAAGCGATGCTGTAGTTCCATGTCTAGCAATCTGGCATGTATCTATAAACTGAAAAGTGAACGAACCCCTGATCATTGTAAGCAATTACTTGTGGCTTTTTCTAACTTTGTGACAGTAGAAGAATGTAAATATCAGGCACAATTTCTCACCAGTATATAGTAAATAAAGCATCATTGAAAACAGTTGTGTGAATTCATAAAAGTCCATTCATCAAGTTTAATATGTTGGCAGAAGGCCAAAAGTTAATGGTAGTGTGTGATTCTTTCCAGAGACATAGTTTATACTCTGTAATATTTTGCTGTAATAACCAGTATGTTTCCCCTGTCTCTTGTGTGCAGTTATGCATGTCAAAATGTCCCACAAATTGAGTTCCTTACTGTTCACCTTTCTTTTTCATTTTTCAAAAAAAATTTCATTTGTAAAGGTTGTTTACATTTTCTTAGAAGATTAATTTTAAAACCAGTGATCACACAGGTTTGTGTATCTTTGATTCCACCTCCCCTACCTCCCGCAATCTTTTCTTTGTTCTGAAATAATTTTTTTTATCAGGTAGGAAAATGCCTTTAAAATAAGCAGCCGTGCTTTTATTTCTTTGATTGCCTGTCTCTGCAACTTAGCATTTGACACAAATATTTTTTTCTTCGAAAGGGAAAAAGCATAAGCAGCCAAGGAAGAAGGTATTTTTATTGCGTTGGATTATGCAAGATTTTGGCCAGCCTCCTTAGCTTCATCTGTTTAAGGGTTCATTTTCGCTTGTTTGGCACAAGTCCCAGCAGAGACCTTCAGAATTGTGGTTAGCAACATGAATGAACACAAACTTTGGGAGCTCTTCAATAAGTAGAGCTGGCCAACTGCCAAAAATACAGTTCCTTATATGGGGTCAGGGCAAAGCTGTGGTTCCCGGAGCCCCCTATTGTATAGAAAACATACTTGTAATGGCTGTTTGCGTTCTTTAAAATAAAAACAAAACAAAACAAAAAAACACCAGGCTTCCAAGTCTATCAAAATAGGAAGTAACAAAATACTGTGCACGTTTTACTAATGACGGCGTCGAGCAAAGGAAATATGGCTCTGTGTAGTTAAACTGTAGAGCTGAAAGTTGGACCTTTTGACCTCCACAGCCGGCTTGTGATGTAAGGAACCCAAGCATTTGTGAGACATCTGTTGTCTACCTGCCCTTATTTTGTAAATGGTTTAATAAGATTAAATAATTAGTAGGATAACCACATGGTCGCCATGCTACTAAGTCCTAGCATTGAGCACATACTTCAGGATTGCAAGGAAGTCTGCCCATCCTGCAAAGTGTGCTTGTTTTAAAATGCACTTTAGGTATTTTTAATATTTGCTTCAGTACTTTTTTATTAGAAGGGTTTTCTTTAATTATAAGCCACAATCAAGCACACTTTAAAACCTGATCTATTTTTTTAAATATTGCAATTCTATTTCCATACTCAGAAATTGAAAACTTTTTTCTTTTAAATACATTGTTTTAAAAAGCATTCTACTGAAAAAATAATAAATGCACATTAAAAAGGCTTCCTTAAAATACATTTAGGATTTTTTCCCATTATACAAAAAGGATTCAAATTCTAATTGGTTTCTTGCAGGCGAACACCCTACCTGGATCTTCTCTCAGTCTGCCTCCATCCCACATGTACGGCAATAGGCTGAATCCAAATTCAGCCATGGCAGCACTTATAGCTCAGTCTGAAAACAGCCAAGCAGGTAAGCTTCCTCTGCCGATGCAAATGTGCAGCTTCACAGAGCTCCTTGTTTTTATAAAGGTTTTTAAGTAGTATTTTTGATTTCTGCTCAACTTTTGATTATTAAATGTCTGTACAAAGTTGTTCTGTGTTGGAAGTAAATTCTAGTTGTTCTGTGGAACAGCGCGGGTTTTCTTCCCCCTTTTTTCCCCTCGGTGTGTGAAATGTAAATGTTTAAGCAGAGCCATCAGCAGGCAGGAATGCACCAGTGTCTCTTGTGACTCCTGTGATTGATGCGCTCAGTTCCCAGCTCTCTGCAGCCAGAGTGACACAGCTCTGGGTTTTGTCGTGAATAGTTGAAACCTTTATTTGCATAATTCATGAAATTGCATTACATACAAGTTCGTGTGAAAGAGATCCCGTTAGAGAACTTGTGCAGCATTTAATAATCTTGTGAATATTTACCGATTGGCATTTGGTACCGCGGGCTCTCCGCTGCGGTTTTAATGAGCCGCTGGCTTTGCTTTGTTTCATTCCCTCCGTAAGGATTTGTTGACATGTCGTAGTAGTCATGCCTGTTTGGGGGAAGGGAATGAGTTTAGCAGTTTACCAAGAATGGATCAGTCATGTCTTTGCCCTCCAAGGGGTCGGAGGTCGCTTGACTCAGAATAGGGGGAGGGCAACCTTGAAGGGGGCAGATAGGGTTATTTTATTGAGAGGCCATAGGGAAAATAACCCTTTTGAGTCCTTCCAAGCAAAACGTTTTCGTATATTTAATGAGGCCTTTTTTGTTTGTTTTACTACCTTTTTAGCAAGGGGCTTTCCTATGCTTTGCTTATAAATAGGAATTAGTGAATTATACGCTTTCATAAAGTTTTCAGTAAATTTGCAGAATAATGCGTGCTTGTTAGATGGCAGCAGTAAGTTTAATACGTTATATATTTTATGAGTTGTTTTGGGATGCAAAGTGTTAAAAAAATACAGAGCATCAGGATTTGCTGTGATAAGCATACAGATTAGCTGTCCACAGCTGTGATTCATTACTTTCACCGTACAAATTAAAAGTGGCTGAGGGGAGGGTACTGCAAATGCAAACCACGCTTCTGTGCTGTAAAACTGAAAGGAATGAAAGAAGTGAACATAATCCATGGCCTGGTACAGCCTCAGAAATGTGTAAGGACAACACCTTACATGCTACAGTTCAGCAATCTTAAACTAGTTACTTATTCACTCTTCAGCAGTAACTACAGATAGAAGTTGAGATTGAAGGTATTTTTAAAATATCTACATCAGATATTAAAGCTCTTATCTAAGAAAAGGCGATTTATCAGCTGTGAAATATTTACACTGCAGATCAAGATCTCGGAGATAACAGCCGAAGCCTTGTTGGCAGAGGAGGATCACCCAGAGGAAGTCTCTCACCACGGTAAGCATTATTTACATTGGAAAGTGCAGGCAGAGGAAATGTTTTAAGATTTGCAAACTTCAGTATTTTTACCAGCAATACCAAAGTGTTTTAAAAGCCCATACATTTAGGAATATAAGCACACATGTATAAATACATGTATTTTTACATCAATATGTCCTTCTAAAAAAATCCTTCATACATCCAGAGAGCTAAAATTGTGCTGAAATTTACTTTTGTATCAACTGAAATTAGGTTTACAAATTAACATTTGTCGGTAAGTTAGTTTACTCTCTTACTTAAGAAATGGAGTCTTGCTTTAGAGGGATTTATCTATCATTTAATCCGTATCTACCGCTTATCTCCTCAGATTTGTTACCACAATCCTAGTTTAGTAGTATTTGCAAAAATTCCAAAATCCCATATGCTTAACAGTGATCACAAGAATAAGGTGATGTGAAACATTAAATATCAGTAAAAATTCCAAGCAAATATTTTCTTCCTTTTCCCTCGCAACTTCAAAATTTGTAGCAATTCTCTGTAAAAAAAAAAACATACTTTTTTGTTCTGCTGCAATTCACATTTGCTAGAAAGCTTTGAGATAAAAATTCTGCTGAAAATGTATAATGTTATTTTGTTTTAAAATATTTGCTGTTAAAATTTCAATATTGTGTTTTAAATATTTCAGTAGCGTTTTCTGTATATTTTAAGCAAATCTCTGTTTTAGAGGGCTTTATCTTCCATACTGGATCCAATGTGAGTTAGATTTTATGGTGTTATTACTGTGGTTTTTACTTAGAGACTAACCATGAAAAAGATTTATCTGAAAAAAAGATTTATCCTGAAAAAGATTTTAAGATCGTTAAAAAATGCTAGTTACATAGAAATAGCATTATAATAATGAATTTTATTGCTATAGCATGTGTTTATTATGGTAATTTATAACAAATATCTCCAAATTGGATAATTTAATGTACATGCCTGGCGTTGTTGATCTTGTATTATATTCCTTAATTAATCAAAAGACATCTTGCTGGGATGAGATTATCCATTATAATACTTAGGTGTTATTACCTAGTCATGAACTTAGTTTTTAAGTTTTCCAGTATGTGTTGCTTCTAAAATAATAAATAGAGAATTTACAAATTAGTTTAGATGGTATTCTTAGCATAAATATGTGTACGTACATTAGCATATAAATTGATCTATACAGACAACGAATTTCTGAGAATTTTGCAAAGGGAAATGCTCATCAATTAGGTAATTCCAGAACTTTGTATTTTATATTAAGTAGTGCTCTTATGCATACATGTTACTGTAATTCTGAGTTTTAATGCCTTCTTCGTTAATAAGCAAAGACCTGGTTTGTGCACAATTTGCTTCAGTCATAGCTGAGTTCAGTCTGTCTTTTGGTTGAATATTTGGGAAGGTAAACTTCTTAAATATGATGCTTCTATAGAGTGTGTATATTCAGGGTATATATAGTCCAGTACTTGCAGCGTGATAAAATACCAATTGGTTTTGATGGGGATGCTGAAGGGGAACTGGATGATACAAAGGCCACCTCAGTCCACAACTGAAAAGCTTCCTGCAGTGTATGGAATCTGTAGCACTTTGCAAAGAGGAGAGAGATTTTGCTTGGCAGGGTTGTTAAAAAACAAGCCAAAAAAAAAGAGGGGATAGGAGTGGTGTGAGAGAAAGCAAGGGGGAAAATTGGTGCTGTAGTAACAGAATTGAAAGATGGAAAAACTTAGTGTGAAATACCTAGCATGGAAAAAATTTAGAAAACCTACTCATTCGGTTAAGTTCAGTAGTAAGCAAATTTCACCCCTGGTTTGCGTGACAAAAAAGACCAGACGTACGTCAAAGTTTCTAAAATGTGGGTAACTCCCCACCTTCCCCACTTCAGTAAATAAGTAACTCTGGTTACTTAAAATATGCGTTTATAGTGAATAAAAAGCTAACTTTAAAAAAATCCTGCTGTCTGGAAACTTTGCAACTCCGAATGTTACCTGCTTTATCTATTAAAATTATTTAGCTGCAAGTTCCGACTCTGTTCCCTTTGAAGCTTATGAGATACATAAATAACACAGTTCTCCGAAAGAACCATGTGATTTTCAGCGAGTTGCTTAAAATAAAAACACTTGCAGAACATTTGTTTGCTGTTGATGACGCAGCTGATTGCTGCTCTTCGGAGAAGACATATGTGACTCATGAGCTTGTATGGTCATTTCCAATTCATATTGTTATATCTTTGTACCCCAATATAACCACAGCGTTTGATGTTTAAGCTGTCGTATTTTAAATTTTAATATATATGAGAAATATAAATATACCCGGTGTATGTGAGCTGTTTCCATTTTGCAAAGGAATTGCTGCTTTTCCCAAGGTAGCGCTTAAACTTTTTTTTACTCCATACTTAACCTTAGATTTAAAAATGCGCTATGTAATACCTGCAGTGACATCTGTATGTATGCTTATATCTAAATGCAGTATTGCTTCTAATTAATGCTCTGTAGTATGGGTAACTTTACCAAACTTAATCAAAAAACAGTTGTTAAAGCAGGCAAGCTGTGAAACAGCATTCTTATCTCTGTGACAGGATTGGACCATCCAGACTGCATATTTACAATCCTCTTGGAAACTCTGATCAAATACTATTTGGAATAAGCATTCAACCCTAGCACACAGGAACCATGTCCTGTCTAAAGGACGAGCTGTGGGGGTTCAGTTGGAAGAGGAGAGATTGAGTAATGTTGCAATACACAGAAATCTAGATTTTATTTTTTTTTATTCTTCTCTTGTACAGGCTTCCAGTGAAGGATTGCAGAGGTTATACGTTATGTACTGCTTTGTTTCTGCCTTTGCAAAATTGATAGGAAGCAGTCCAAAGCCCAACAAGAATTTTGTTGGTGATTTAAAATTCAAAAGGCACAATCTGTTAGAGCAGCATTATATGCTGCTCAGGAACATGCAGCCAGAGAAAGAAGTTTCTGGCGGAGTTGTTCAGGGGTTTTATGTATTAGCTTTCTGGTTTTGTTATGTTTTTGGGTTTTTTTCCTGAAGTGAGTTGTTTGTGTGAAGTGTAAGTGTAGTACCTCTGTGTAGAATATTTCTGGATAAACTTTCCTTGTTACTGCTTCAGCACATCGTGTAGACAGTGCGTTTTAAGACTGTTTTTGCTGTCTCTGTGCTGAACTGTTACATGCTGTTGTCATCTCTTGTCAAAAAACACTACCTTGGTTACCCATTCATCAGGACTTTTTGTTTTAACAAGTCCTTTCCTTTCTTCCTGTATGCAAAAGAGGAACTATTTATAAATACTTACCAGAGCTCTTAAGTCACCTACTTAAAACCTTTTCTCGTAAAAAATCGCTTTGCTCTAGTGCCTACAAAATGCTCGACAGTCATTAGGTAGCTAATGTGCTGTGACCACTGCTTATTACGGTAATCATAATTAACACACTGATTTCCTGAGCTCTCTGTGTTGTCCTGTACTGGGACTGTGGTGGTCTTGTTGGTAAGTTAGCACTATGAGTGGAACAGTATGGCTGTGATCCTATGATGGCACCAATTGCTTGCAGTAATGACTAATATCTGAGAATCTGAGCTCACTGGAATTGATTAACCACCCTCCCTAACCCCCCCCCCCCCCCCCATCAAATGACCAACAACAAAACCAAGAACCAGCATTTAGTGGGCTTTGGTGTTGGTTCTGTAGGAGGAATGGGACCATGCATACATGAGACTTGAAACCTGAGTCAGAAATACAGAGAACATCTGGCTTTGCCCACAAGTTAAATTGTGCCCCATTCAATGCAAAAGAAGCCTTCTCCTAGGGCCTGAGAGAGGTAGCCAGCTTTCTCAGTGGCTGTATGCTGAATATTTAATTTTCTCCTGAATGAGAAAGGACATGTGGCAAGGGGATTATTCTTTCAATTGTGTGTGATTATGAGTAAAAAAGGAGGTATATTAAGTGTTCACAGTACAGGCAGAGGGTAACTTCTAACTTGCATTGCATCCCTTGTGAACAAATATTTTCATGCAGTCCTTCAAAAATCCAGATTTACATGACTGTTTTTGGAACACGTTAGTCAGTGGAATGATATATCTGGCCTTTCTATGTAATGATTTTAATAAATTGATTTTATTTTTCCCAGTTTTCTCAGGGAAAGGTTTGAAGTTTGGTGTGGGGGTTTTTTTTGCCCTCAAAGTCGGTGCCCTGTGTATCCATATTGTAATGGTTTCCTGCTGTAGAAGTGTGTGTTGTATAATTTAATTCAGTGCTGTTTGTCAGTTACTGTCTTGTTAGTCTGTATGCAAGAAGAGGTTATGTGCTTCCTCAGTATAAATTCTCACACTGTAATAATATGTCTTTCTTTTATTTAAAGCCCTGGCAGTGAGAACCAGGAGTTCTTCATGATTTTGATGAATTAACTTAGTCTTGGAAGCATAAGATATGTAGGTGCTAAGAGCTGATATAAGATAAGGCATTTCAACAGCCTTTTTCTAATACATTTCCTTTCATCCTTTTCTTTAAACAATAAATTGCAATATTTTCCACAGATCCCCTGTGAGCAGCTTGCAGATTCGATATGATCAATCAGGGAATGGTTGTGGGGAAAATTTGCCCCCAGTAGCAGCCAGCATAGAACAGCTTCTCGAGAGGCAGTGGAGTGAAGGACAACAGTTTTTATTAGAGCAAGGCACCCCCAGCGACAGTAAGTACTCACAATCTGTTTATTATGACTTTTGCCAACTGTTACTCAGAACTGCTATTCTGTGCTTGTCCAAGAATTTTAATAAAATTTATTTTCTGCTGTGAATTGAAATATAACTGTGGTGTACAGTTCTAGCATAGTTCTTAATGCAGCACGGGGCATCAGTAGATTGCAGAAGACTGCTCTATGACTATCTACATTTTTATAGATGGGGAAGTTGTGTCATGAAAGAGGAAGTAACTTGCAGGTCCAGTTGCAGTGTTGGGAAAAGAATTCTGAACTCTTAGATCCACTACTGTAAATATTGTAGTAGTTCCCCATTTTTCTTTATATTGAGTGATCTAAATTGGCATAATAATTTTTATTGCTCTATCTTTTATTTTTAAATCAGACTTTTCTACTTCAGTTGCTGTATGAAAAGAAAACATTTATAAATGTTAGGCAGGTGTCCTACTGGGCTTTCATGTCTTTATTATGTTCTACCTTTCTTGTGAGTTCCTAAAGCAAGCAAATTATTATTTTCTCAAGTTATGTTTAATAGATTGGAATAGTCCAAGAATGAATATGTAAAAAGCATAAGTGATCAGTAGATCACATGGATCTCCATATTCAGTATCAAAGACAATCACTGAATACGTTAAAAATTTTATTTTATTCCAGGTTATGGTTTGCATTATGTTTTATTGAACGCATTATTCTTCTCATTTGTAGTGTAAAGAGGTATCTAGTTAGTATTTTTATGAATGGTATCCTGACAAAAATGCTAATTGTGAGGAAATTCATGCAGGGATAATCCTTTAAACATGATAGCTGGAGGACAGGTTTAGCTAAGTCTTATTGCATCTCATTTGAGCTCACTGAGGGTTCCTTTGTATGTTCTTGAAGAGGAGGGATAAAAGCTAAATCCTTGGGAAATGACCAGATGTGCCTATACCAGTAGACTTATGTCTGTAGTAGCTCCAGAGGTCATGTTAAACAAATACAATTTAGAATTTAAAAAAAAGAAAAAAAAAAAAAAAAGAAAGAAAAAAAAGAAGAAAAAGGAGGTTATCCCTCCTGGCTTTTCAGTCACACTCTGGTACTGCTTGGGAAATCCAAGTTCTGAAACCAAATGGGAGTTTGAGCAAACTGTGCTTGGTAAGAATGAGGTCGGTGGGGAAGGTGATGCCCCAGTTCTGGAAGGCGGGGGGTAAGTGCGGTGCTCACAGAGTGCTCCCTGCTGGGGGATTCCGAGATCGCCGCTCAAGCTCCCGCCAAGGTGCGCTGGGACAGCTTGGCGTTGGAGGACTTCTGCTTTTTCATTGTTCTTATTCATTCATGAGTCAATGTAAAAGCCATTAAACCAGAAAAACTCTCATTTCATAAACTTGGTTGTTTTTATATAGACGTTGTTGGTTGCTTGTGCTGTTAGTTGAGCATGTTCTTATCAAATTTTTCTGCTTTATAAGATTGCAATTCCTAATACTGCAGCTGAACTGGATTTATCCCAGCTAGGCAGTTAACCTGTGCTACTAAAATACTACTACTTTTATATTTTCATGTGGGACTAAGTTATCATATACGGCTGTTTGCTTAAAATGTATGTTGGCCCAATGATGCTACTCTCTCAGTATTTAAGCCAGGATGTAGAGATATTCCAAAATTACTATCACAACACACTGTGAACTTTTTTCCTGCAATTGAAATTACTCAAAATTAATCTTAAATCTTTCCACCAAATTCAGACATCTGTAATAATTTTATATTTTCACATTTATGCTAGTCTTAATGTAATGCAGAATTTAAAACTGAGTGAAGGTGTTACTTGTTCATTGAATGTGTCTGTGGAATATAATGTGTGCATTTTTGTCTTAGTTTTAGGAATGCTTAAATCATTACACCAACTTCAAGTTGAAAATAGGCGGTTGGAAGAGCAAATAAAGAATCTGACCGCAAAGAAGGAGCGACTGCAGCTTCTTAATGCACAGCTTTCGGTGCCCTTTCCAACAATAACTTCAAATCCCAGCCCTTCTCATCAAGTACATGCCTTTCCAGTACAAGCACGTAAGTAGAGGGGATTATTAAAGTGTCAGAGTAATTTGAACATGTATTTATATGAAATAATCTATTTCATCCACACATGCCATTGATGGGAGATGAATATAAATGTAGGATGAATATAGACCAAGTATTTGCTGATGTGTTAAATGTTTAAACATCTTGGTTTTTATATTACTACTTGTTTCAATGCAGTTTCTCTTTTACTTCAGTTTGGATTGCATCTGTTTGAATCTATTGATTCACCAATTATTTAGTTAATATTTTACTCTTCAGCAATGATTTTAAAGTTGACTTTACATTTTCTATGTTTAGCTTTGACATAATTTTGAAATAATTATTCTGAATCTTTTTACATGTTACAGAAATTTAACCACTGTGTGTTTTTTGAAATAATTACCTAGCACCTAGCACTGATTCCTTGAACAGCAGCAAAAGCCCTCATCTGGGAAACAGTTTTTTACCAGACAATTCTCTTCCTGTATTGAATCAGGTAATTTTTATTTTTTTCTTCTAAACCTAAAGTTGTTACAAGTTAACTCATCCCAGTCCTTGCATTGTGGTGTTAGGTGAAATTTTATGCAGCTGAGGGGGCTTTGTTGTTTGTTTTGACACCAGGAGATAACCTCCAGCGGACAAAGCACCAGCAGTTCATCAGCGCTTTCCACTCCACCACCTGCTGGGCAGAGTCCGGCCCAGCAAGGCTCGGGAGTGCCCGGAGTTCAGCAGGTCAATGGTGTGACAGTGGGGGCACTGGCTAGTGGTATGCAGACTGTAACCTCCACCATTCCTGCAGTGCCGGCTGTGGGTGGAATAATTGGAGCACTGCCAGCCAGCCAGCTGGCAATCAATGGAATTGTAGGGGCTTTAAATGGGGTAATTCAGACCCCAGCAACAATATCACAGAACCCTTCTCTCACTCATGCAACTGTGCCACCCAATGCCACACATCCTCTGCCAACCACGCTAAATAACAGGTAAGAATTCGCTGATTTTATTTTTTCCTCATAGTGCCTGCTGTTCTTCAGGTTAGCTGGGTTTTTTTGTCTTACTCCAAATACATTGTTTATTCCTTCGCCCATAATTGTCAAAGTAACTTCTGCTCCTGGCCTGTGAATGAAAGTGAGGACGCATTTAACGGAAGCACAACTGGTCAAGTTAAAGAAAAGATGTTTTCTCTAGAGCTTTTGGGAATCCTAGTGAATTCCTGTTTTTTAATCAAGTCACATTCCCAAACAAATGCAATTATGTAAATGTGCTTCAGCTCCTTTATTTAGTTCAGAAAACAATATTCTTTGCCTTGCCAATTGTTCTTCCAGGATTAAAGGAGCACTGGAAAAGCTACCATTTGTTGCAGTAAGAAGGGGGGAGGGGGAGAAGGAGAAGGGTATATGGTCATGTAATTCAAGATGTAATAGGCATAACTAACCAAAGTTGTAATAGAGTTGCATGGTTTTCAGTTGCCTGCACTGAATCCAAACCCAACAAATTCAGTTTTTCAAGCAGTGTTCCTATGGATTTCTAAATTCATAAAAAGATTAATTTGTGAGGATTCCTAACAGCCCTTCCTCAAAGCAAGGTACTCTTGGTAGGATAAACTGCTGCTGCTTGAGCTGCCATGCAAATGGGTAATAAAAGGAGACAGCTGCTTTCCAGGAGGAGGAATGGACTTCTTGGTCTGGAATATTTAGGGATAGAGCAAAGCCTGGGCCAACTCTTTCTCGCTTCTTCACTTCTCCATACCCCTTGTCCTGTCGTTCACTTAGGAAGGAGAGCTACAGTTCTATGTGGAAAGAAGTGCCTGTAAATAGGGAGCGGATTACTTGTCTTTAAGTAGAGTTTATTTTTGGAGATTATGGTGGATTATCCATCAAAAAAAAGACATACGTGATTGGAATAAGGCAAGGGATCCCTCATTTCCTAGCTTCCTTTTTCAGTTTCTTTGCTTCCTGTTGGTTTGGCAGCTCCTAAATATTTGTGTGCTGTATCATTGTGTGATATTGCTTCGGTAGGCTCATAAAATCTGATACTTTCAAGTGTATACTGTTGTTTGCATGTCATTACGTTTTTCCTGAGGAGCCTGTATTTTTCATAGTTTATATCCTTTGTGAACATGGGATTTTATGGGATAAACAAAACACATTATGTTCATGAAAAGTTTGTCTTTCTTGAGCATCAGAGGTTTGCAAAAAACACAAAAATTTTGTATTCTCTCTCCAAAAGTGTGAGAGAGAGTGAGAAATACTAAACAAGATAAATCATATTAACCAATTGCACGCTGCTTTCCACTTTAGATACTGCCAGAATATATGAGTTATGCTAAATACAAATCATGCTACTGTTTCTCAAATAATTTTGTTTATACACAGACGATTTGCTCCTCTTTGTATTGCAGAAGTTCTTCTGTTTATTTTTTAATATCCATTTTAAGTGCTGTAACTCTTCTTTGTGTAGCCCTGTAGTAGAATGTTCCAATTAATGCAAAATACTGCAGCCAGTATCCTGTTCTTAAGCTCTCATTCTAACCTTTAGTAGAGTCTGGAATACTCCCAATGACTCCCTGTTTTCTGCCACAACAACCTTATGCTGTACAAATCTGTCAGCACTTCCACTTCTCTGTTTCTATTATGGAATGATCTCTTTCTGTACTGCTCACTCAATAATACTAATTTAAAAATTAATGCTTATATTAAATTTAAAAGTGCACTTTTCACACAGTTCTCTGCTTCATTTGAGCTCACCCACATTATTTCCCAGGCCCTCTTCCTTTTGAGGTGTTTCACAATTGCCCTCATTTTCTGTGACTTCTCAGTATTTCTGGTTGTATGTTTAGAAGGGAAAAGTTCAGAAATGTTAGTGCTAATATGATTCTGGTAATGACATGTGCATTCCTCATTCCTGTTTGTCCCACTACAAATGCCTTAGTGAAATATATGAAAAAACATCTTGTTATGGGAACTGAGTTGCAAAGAGGCTCTGGGATGATTTTGAAGGAAGGAAAAAAAATACTTTCCATTGGTTGAAATTATTAGTTCTGGAACTCTATGGGACACCTGCCAGGTTTGAGTTTGGTGCTGCTTCAGTGGCAACTGGTTGACTATTTCTTTAATGCTGTATTTCCCAGGGTACCTCTGCTCTTTGAACTGCTTTGGTGGGAAGGCTGAGTGGTACCAAGCACAGACAGGCTCAAAGATTAGGTGCTGTGGTGACGTGAGCTCTTGGACCCCTGGCTGGATTGTGTGCTAGGGTCAAGGTTGGAGGTGGTTTCAATCAGTATTGGCAACATGTTGGAAAGCTATGTGAGAACTCAGCCCATACTTCAGGGTATTGTTCTGTAATTTTAAAAGACTTGCCAGATGTTCCTGGAAGTTGCTTGTTACAATAACTTCCCAAGCTTCAGAATCTGTTCCAACAGTTTAATGTGAGAAATAGGCAGAGTGTTCACCAATACATGAAGACTTCTTTATGCATATTGTCCTTATTCATATGAACTCTCTAACTGTGGCATGCAAGGAGGTGAGAGAACACTGATTTGCACATTGTTGTTGGAGAGAGTTTCAAGTTGTAGGTAAAAGAACCCACATTCATTTAGCAGAGAAAAATACTTGATCCTTTTCTGGGGAAATAGATGGCTTAGTACAGATTGCCAGCAAGTGGGAGATTAAGTGATTTGAGGAAAGAGATAGGATTGTTTCTTTACATTCTCATGACCAGAGAAGAGTGTAGGATGGAGAGTTTCAGACTGATCATGTACCTTTTAATGAGAAGCTGAAAAGGATTAAATTTACATTCCAAGCTGGTCTGGTTCAGAGAAAGCTCTGTGGTGAAATCTAGTGAACTGTCTATTCTGGGAAGCTTGGGAGCTGCAGCATTTTGTCCTCTGCAGTTTGGTTTTGTTTCTAGACACTGAGATCTCAGCTGCTGACTGAGGGTATTTTCTTTCAAGTGCCAATGCAGAGCAAGAGAGGCAGGCAGAGCGATTAAAGAGAAGGGAGAACAACAGCAGAAAAAAGAAGTGCAAAGGTAAAACATGATCTGGGAAAAAGAAAGAATGGGATAAAAGAATGAACAAAAAGAGCTGAGAAGATTCATTCCAGTATAGAAGAATACAGGAAAAGTGAGGTAAAAAGAGAAGAAGGAAATAATGGTAATATTAGTCAAAGTACTGTAGGAAATAGATAGTGTGAAAGGCTTTACCTAAGTCTGGATAGGTGCATGTTCAGCCTTTCCCTCATTCACCAAACAGGTCATCTGGTCACAGGAGATAGGTCAGTCAAGCAGGCCCTGCCTTTCACAGACCTGTGCTGGCTAGGCCTGATCCCCTGCTTGTCCTGCACATGTGATGGCTTTCAAGAGGCTCTGCTCCATGACTTCTCTGGCAGAGGTCAGACTGACAAGATCCTCCTTCCAGCCCTTCTTCTAGAAAGGCATTACATTTGCTATCTTGCAGTCAGCTGGGATCTTGAGATCTCAGTCAGCCAGAGCTGCTGGAAGATGGTTGAAAGTGTCTCTGTGTACTTCCATCAGCTACCTCAGTAGACTTAGGTGGATTCTATCCAGCCCGTAAACTTCCCATTGACATAGGCTTCCGTTTCCCCATAGGAAATCCTAAGTGCAGCTCACCAGGTGTGTCCTGTAGTGCTGAGACCATGCAACAAAGTATGAGATAAAGTTTATACGTGGCTTGCCCTTTGCCAGTAGGAGAGAATGGTGATCTTTGGGTATTTTTATATTGGCTGGTTAACACAAAGTCAAATTACAGCAGTTGGGCTACAGTTTGCTGGCTGCTGTAAAAATGCAAGATAAATATTATGCCCTGAGGAGCTGCATAATTGTAGCCTAATGGTGTGGATTTGTAACTGATTTAAGTGAATAATTCTTTACTACCAATCCCAACAAGTAATCCTGTCATCCTGTGCACACCTTCTTGCTAGAACTTCTGCATTACATAGTGACCTCGTCTACATTAATAGTGAATCTATCAGTGTGTTTTGTATTGTTTAAAGTTTCAGCTCAGTTCCCACAGGTTGCAGTCCATTATGCAAGACCAGTATGAGGGGAGGGGACAGAAGTGTACAGCTGAAAGGGAAATACTTAATTTTTCAACAGCAGGATAAACCTATCATGAAACAACACCTTAATATTGTAATGGGTGTTTAAAACTAGTAAAAGCTAACACTGTACTGAATGAGTAAATCCAGCTGTCTTCCTGGTCTTCTATTCCCAACAGCCTTGTTCATGCTGTTGGTCTTGCAGTAAACTGGTATAGCTGAAGAAACCCTTTATTTATAGCCTAGTTGTCAGCTGGATCTATGCCCTGCCCAGTTCCCTAAATATTTGCAGACAATTTTATGTAGGCATGAAAATAGAGACTGGGAGTGAAGTAGTTGGCAAAAACAGAAGCAGCTTCATTCAATGGCAGCATCCCCTGGCCCCTTGCAAGGCTGAAGGTATTTGCTGAATACAGACATGGTGTGGGCAATATAAGTGGTTTGAATGACACAAAAGATTAGAAGGAAACCAAGGTAAAGAAAATGCTTAGTAACTAGGTGTTAAACTTTGGCAAGAGCTGTCTTGTAATACGAAATCTGGCCTTTCTGTATACAGTATTTGAAAAGTACTTATAACTGGTAATTATTATCTGAGTTTCAAATAACATGCATGGAGTAGACATGTTACAGGCAAGATGTTGCTGTTGCTCAACGTAAATGAGACTTTGGGGTGGTGTCAGAAATTGCAGCTGGACAGTCAGACAATATTTTCAGTATGAAATCAAGTGCTGAATAGGGTCTGTCTGTTTGTGTACATCTTTTCTTTAATGGAAAGCTGGAGCAAAACAGTTCCCATACTTCCATATAAATCACAGTATTACCCTGTCAAACCCTACAGTGCCTCGGGACTAGGATTGCTTTCTGACCAACAGAGACAACTATTACTCCATCAACAGCACCAGCAATTTCAGCAATTACTAAGTACCCAGCAACTCACATCAGTAAGTTTCTCAATTAATTATGACTTATTCCTCTATTGTATTCTAAGGCATGGATAAACTCCTCAGCTTAATATAAACAGTAGTAATGCATTTAACTTGATATTAAAGGCTTTGATAATACTTTAGTCTTTCAGTTGCATCAGCCTTTTTTGGATAATAGTAATATAAAATGTTAGGATATTATTGGGCTGTTTGTATGGCTAGAAGAATCATTCCCTCATGACTTCAGTTCCATTTTGTCCTATGTGGACATGGAGCCTTGTCTCTCTCAGCATCAGCTGTGGGTAGCAGAGCTTGGGAGCATGTGTGGATTTAACAATATTGTGACCTGTCTTTGATTCCACTGGAACACTAGCAAATACTATTGGATATCATCTCATGAGCTGCCTTTACTCTGCTTGTAGTATTCATATAGGCCATTAAGTAACTGGTTTACTATTTGTATCATTGTGTGGTTTTAGTACACAGTCTTCCCAGGTATGTTTGTTCTGAGAGAGGCCTGATGAAGCCAGCAGGCTCAGCTGAACTTCTGCTGAGCTACTGATTTCAGGAAGTCTGACAGGAACTTTCTTTCTCATAGTCTGATGGAAATTCATTAGTGTAACCTAAATTAGCTGGGATTAGTTTAAGGGCTGCACTGACTGAAGATCTGGATAAGCAGGAACACAGGGAGGAGCTATTTTTCAGCAACTAATTATTGATCTTTTTTTCTTCCTCCTCCCTCTCCCCATATTACTCATCAAGGAACAACATCAGGCCCTTTTGTATCAATTAGTACAGCAACAACATCACCATCACCAACACCATCAGTCTGAAGTACAGCAATTGCAGATTACTGGAGGAGCACAGATACCCATAAACAACTTACTTTCAGGCACACAGGCCTCACCACTTAATGCAGCTGCTACCAACCCATTCCTTACAATTCATGGAGATAACACAGCTCAGAAGGTGACAGTAAGTATACTTCTCACCTCACTTTCCATGCAGTACCTCCAGGAGGTAACTAAAAGATAAGAAGCACTTTATGTGCCTGTACTTACAAATCAAAGATCGTGGATTTTTTTTGTCTTATTTTTCTTGAGCCTTGGGCTGCATTTAAATGAGGCTCAGAACTCTGTGAACTTTCAGTCACACCAAACATGTCTGCTGCACGCTGTTGCTTCCCTGGGTCAGGCCACCAGTCCAGTGATCCTTGCCTTCCTCTTGCAATTACAACTGCAGCCCTAGTCCTCCTCACCCTACTTCTTCCCCAGCATTGTGTCCACTGTTTTGTGGATCATTTCTTTTACCACCTTGCTGGTGAGTTTGCCTTGGCCAGGCCTCAGGCCCTGTGGAGCTGTGGGGTTTAGCTGATAGCTTGAGAGGTGAGGAGCCCATTGCTAGGAAGGTGGAATCTGTGTCAGGAAAATGAGCATCTTGGTTCTGGCCTGGGAAAATGAGGCTGTACATTGGGAGGCTGAGCAGCTCTTCCGCTTCAAAGAGTAATAAAACCTTTCCTGGGCAGATAAAGAAACGAGACACATTTTTCTGGCAAAGATGTTCCATTATCTTCAGTATTTGCCTATAATCTCCATCCCCAAGACAAGAATTCTTTCTTCAGGAAATCAGAGAACAGACTTCATTCTTTAAGGATACAGTTAAGGAAAAAGGAAGGAGCATATGAAACTTGGTAAACAAAGGATGAATAGAGCAGGAAGACATAAAGTTTCAGCATTCCTTGGAGAAGACAGCAAGTGGTAGTGGTAGAGAAGAAAGAGAAGCTTGTCTGCAAGAGCAGGTGGGGAGAGTGTGGGCTAAATGTGAATCCCCTGTCTGCTCCCCTCTCCCAAATCCTCCAGCTACTTCAGGAGCACTGTGATAGAGGAGTGGGCTGTGCTTCTGTGGTACTTGCAGGCAGTACACACTTCCAGACACAAACCACATAAATGCTGAATTCTCAAGATGATTTTTCCTGGAAACAGCTCCCTTCCATTCAAAATTGTAAGCACTTACTTTTGTTCAGCTTTATGCTTTGGGCAGTTGTGACATCGTGGCTGTGAACGGTCACTGTGGTCGGGCCCTGCTGTCAGGGTCACTGACTGTCACAACAAATGTGCTGGCATTGCCTCCAGGCCTTGCCTTCACTCAGAAATTTTCAGTTTGTTCTCATACGTTTAAAAATAATCTCCCCATATTTTCCAAAACTTAGTAGTGAGTAGAATTAAGACCCTATATTTGGTATATATCCAAGCAAAATATTCTGTGTGATCTTATTTTGATTTTTTTTTTTTTAATGGCCATTACTAGATCTGTACAGTGCAGCACTTTAAAAAGTATGTTATTACAGTTTTTATGTTAACAGTTAGCTGTAAATAATTCCAAGAAATCTCAAAACATGTTTCGAACAAATCCCTTACCAAAAATTTCTTTTGAAATTGATTTTATATTTTTTAAGGCTAGAGTTGAGACAAGTTGCATAGATTGTTGAACTATTTTTAACAAATTCTCTATTTGCCAGAGTTTGACTGGTTTAATCTAATTTCTAGTTTAAACAGGTTTTCAGGCATTTCTGAATGCTTAGTGAATGAGATGAGATTTTTGCCCAGTTCCATTCAATACTTGCAGGAAATGTCTTTGTAGCAATATATGAAAGAAAGAGTTGTGATGGGCAAATTGGAAATTGTTCTGATGGAGAAGCGTAGATTTCAGCTCTGTCCAGTGGGCAAAAGTAGCAGAGGTCACTTGGTGTTTTTCTTGACCATCTTGCAGTTTTAGAGAGACCCATGGCCAGGACTAGCCACTTTTGTTGGAAGGAAAGTAGAAGGAGAGTTGGTATTTTCTAATGCTGCCTGGCATGACCTTAGCATTAGTTGCTTCAATACAGGACTGCTCCTTTAATTATTCTCTCCTTTCCCACTTTTTATTCTACAGTACATGGTTATTTTTTACAATGCAGAAGTTACTACTTAGAATTGCTCTAGTGAATGTACCTCAGCTGCTTTGTCATCTTTATGAATGAATTTTACTTAGCTCTGTATGTTATAATCTGATTTTTAGAAGTATTTTCTCTTACACAGAGGCTCAATGATAAAACTGGACCAGTTGCGTCAGAGAAGAGTTGACATTTGAATGACACTTGAGCCCTGCACGTCCTGCTGTTATAGCACTTCATGTGGCTGCAAACCCTGGGTTCCCTTTCTGCAGATAGAAAAAGAGCAACAAGGAACTCTTACTGCACAGCAAGAGGTTAATAATTTTCATAAGGGTATTTTTGGTAGGCTTTCATTTGCTTTCTTGTTGCACTAAAATGGATGTACTTTTTAATGTCTCAGACTGTGAAGTAGATAAAACTCTGCAAATCATAATTATTTTGTCAATATGATGGTACTAAGTACAAATTCAACCACAGAAGAACATCCACTTGACTCTTCAGTCCCAATCTCACAGACTGAAAGGCTGTAAACTGTCTGCAGTGCTGCATTGTTTTGGTTTCAAAGCAGTAGTTTTAACAGCCCAACCCCAGCCCATCTGATCTTGCTGCTGCAGTTATATTAGATCCTTTTGGACTGAGCTTGTAATGGCAGCTGGGACTTGCTGTTCATTGTTTCTTTTTTTACATACCCGTTTTGGAACCTGATTCATAAGGGAATTGACTTCTGAACTTTTTATTCCTTTAAATTCCTATTGTTGTATAGTTGGAGTTTTTCTTGAATAAGAATTATGGTATGGAATCCAAAGTTTATGAATTTTGGTGTAGGTTTTAGACTTCTGAGGTTTTTAAAGGAACCAGTTTGGTTCCAGTGACAAAGTTTTCTTACCAGATGAGAAGGCCACACTGGAAGAAGTTTGTATAGTGTTTGGCCTAAACCAAGTGCCTGTTGCTACCTCCATTTTGTTGAAATGGCTGCAAACAGCTGATCATGCACTAGACGTGTCCGTGTTAGCAGCGGGAATACTCTGTCTTGCACCAGCAGCCTTGTTCTGCCTTCCCTAGAGGTGTTTATACCACTGTAGAGAGCTCAGGCAGATTGTTACCTGGGTCACTTTTCACTAATAAATTACCAAAAAAGTGAGTTACCATTTCCCACTAAAATTTCCCAGTGGTTGAAACGGGTGAACTTGTGTTACAACACTTGTGGCAGTTGCTGATCTCGTGGCGAGTCTATGCAGGGTGGTGAAGGACAGTTTCAATGGGGGGGTAATGACCACTAATCAAGAGTGAGGTGGGAATTATTAGAGGAAACGACCCAGCTGTAATTAGACCTCCACTGTGTACTTATTTGGAAGAACATGTTAATTCTGCAATATGTTTCTTAGTTAAACATTGCACAGTTCTTACCTCATTTCTGTAAATAAAGTTTTGTGAATCTGTTTTGTATTGTGAAGAATTCATAAGAAAACATTGATATTTTGATTTGTAATATTTCTAATTAGTAGATTTAATTGAAAAAGTAAAAATAATTTATTTTTATATGTTTTGGGGAATTTTTAAAAAAATGTCACAAATCACTTTTGTAGATACTTTACAAAAGTAAACCAGTGGTTTATTTTACTTACTCGCCCCACTGGTGGATATTCTGTAACAATTTGTACAAAAGGTAAGATGGAAATGTGCTGTTATTTTGACTAGATGTAAAATTCCAAGTGTATGAAAAGATATGTACAAAGCTTTTGTTAATAAACTTTAATAATGTTTATCATTGTATATGACCTGTGTGAATGTGAGTCTTGCAGAAGAAAGGAATATTTCTATTAATATCACAAGAGCAGAAGGGTTTGTTTTGCACATGGCTACTAAATTTTATTACAAGAGGTTTCAAAAACTATTTTTCGTGTAAGTTTTTGCTTTCACGAGACACCGATGAAAAACTGTCCAGGGATATTTCTGCTTACTGGACAGAAATGCCTGTTGCAGGTCTGATGTCAGATTTTGCTGTCACCCTTCAAAGAGGAATGACAGGAGCAGTGGCTGTTGTCCTGTGGCTCCAGTTTGTTCTGGTGTAACTTGGCGAGAGCTCAGTGGGGAGGGAACAGTTCCTTACCTGCACCGTGCCTGGTGAGGGGAGCGAGGCCGAGGTTGGTGCTGTAACCTTGGAACTGTATTTCCTGTAAAACCAGCACAGTCCTTGTTTCTGTGGATTTTGTTTACTGTCCATGGGAAGGTTGGTAAATAGCTAAACTCCTTTTTTTATTTCCCAGGAAGCAAAGAGAACTTGACCCATCTTGTATGGTCACTTGAAGATAAAATGTAAGGGGTTGTGCTCATCAGGGGTTGACAGACAAGAGATGCATTAGTCCCTCTTAGGGGCAGCCTGAGGCTCAGAGCAGCTTCTAGGACAAGCAGCAGGAAGATGGTGTTTCTGTGGGCCTGTGCCATCTGAATGTTGTCCATCTGCTCAAAGCACAAGTATTGAATATTTTTGTTCTGTTTTCCAGTTGGGAAAACTGGAATCCTGAAAAAAGACTGGTAAATGAACAAGCTCAGAACTTACAGTAGGGAAATGTGAACCATCACCTGGCACAGCAGAGGGGCATCACTTGCTCCCACCCTTCCCAGGACTGGAAAAACCTCTGGACATTTTGGGGATAGTTGATGAATATTTTATGCTTTGAGGTGAAGAGGTTGAGACCAGCATTTCTAGTGATTAAAACTGTACCAGGGCCAGAGTTCAGGAGCTGTCAGGGTTTGGTCCTGTTGAGCACTGGCTGCTGGTCAGTGCTGAGAAGGGAGACTACAGAGCACAGAAGGCTGGGCCCCGAAGTTACACTTGGTACTGCCAGACTGAGAGGAGAGGGAAGAAAAGCCCAATCTGCCCCTGCCCCTGGCACAAGGCCTCCAGGGAATGCTGAGTGCCACTTCTCCTGGAGCCATGGATTGCTGCTTTATTCATGGGCCTAAACCAAAGAAAAAAGGGCTTAGGCAATATAAGTCACCTTGCTCCAATTGGAGCAATACCACAGAGATCAGTAAAAGTGCTAAGTCCTGCCTTTCCTTATGTATTTCTTCTGTTGGAGGACTGGCTTTTCCTGATAAGAGAAGTGTGAAAGGTTAGAAATACTTGTGAAATTGTCAAAAAAGATTGCTGCCAGAAGCCCAGGATAGCAGTGGGTGGTTTACAGTACCACAGTCCTGGTACACCAACAGCCACAGCAAGGAAATAATAAGGACAGTTCTGACATTCTAACAAAAATTCAATTCACCAGCCCTTTAAAGAAAGAGACCACATCAAAGCCAAATTCACATGAAGGCCAGATGCAGTCAAAACCATTGTTTCACTGTTTCAGTGATTTTTCAGGTCCTGACATGAGAGATGATGGTCTGTGGCTGATTTGGCACCAGTTCAGTAAAGCCCACAGTGCTGTCCCTGCGGAATGCCTTGAATGCCAGAGCAGCCCAGGCCCCTTGCAGGTCCCTGGCAGCCAAGCTGCTGAGCTCTCCAAGTGTGTTGGGAACTGCTCTGGGCTCAGTGTCACAAAAGCAGCACAGACTAAAGCTGCTGCTGCATTCAGAAGATTTTTCACCAAAACCCCACCTTATTCACAACAATGACAACAAACCTTATGGCTAACAGAAGCCAACTAATTCTGGACAGCCTACATCTGAAATTCTGCTTTTATCAACTTTATCCATTCAAGCTGTGTTAGCAGGAGCAACTCATTAAGCAGTAGCACTGTGTGACATTTAAACTGACCAGTTTTCTGATGCCTGTTTTTCAAAAATTGCAGTAAAATCTTACTGTTGGGTCTGCCTGAAGGAGAACTCTTCAGTGTTCCTGCTGTTTTCGGGTCTCATCATCTCACAAAGAGGTCACATTGCAAAATCTTTCCTGAAACATCTTCTATCTGTTTTAAAAATTAGTTCAAACACTGAGAACTATAAAGTCCAAACAGCTACATTTACAAAAGGACACTGCTTAACAGCATCTGCTGGTCTTTCCTCTAGAACTAAACAGCCTAAATGAGAGCACCTCACAGCATCTGTCATATTCTACTTACTCGCTTGTGTATGGTTGTCAGGATCCTCTAGCTTGGCAGTGGACTTCATCCTCAGCATGGTAAGGGAATATTGTCCTCCCTGTCTCATCTGCTCCAAACAACTCCTTTCCATAGTGCTCTGCCCATGCCATCAGCAGAGATGAGCAAAGACACTCCAAGCAGGCTCAGATTGGACCCGTTCAGGTGCAAGTCAGAGTGTAGAACCTACAGCACAGACTGTCTCTAGGACTGAACACAAAGTTATGGTGCAAAAGCATTGCTGAGATACAGCTCAAAACTGCCCAGGAAAGTAAATGTATCTTGATAGCAGGCAAATAATATTGCTTAAAGGAAATCTGCTAGATTCTGTGCTAAGACAAAAGCTGGAAGAAGTTGCTTAAATCCAAAGTGTTGAGTGATCTTGTTTTTCATGGACAGAAAGTTTTAGAAAAACAAGCTCTGGTGGTGGGTGACAGACCCATGAGAAAACAAAGCCTGGCTACAGTATTCCACTTCTCTGGGGAGTATCATGTCTGACCTCAGTCACCACAGACTAAAGGTACTGCTGAATGGCCTGTGTCATCATCCACAAAACACCTGGCAACCCAGAGAGGACCCTGAAAGGTTCTGAAGGTCTTGGACTCTTACTCAGGCCTCCTTCCTCCCCACTGCCAAACACTAAAGCTAAGGGTGGGCCAATTCCTCTGGCCCTTGAACTGAACATGAAGCAGGACTGGATATGCCCTGGACAAGCCTTCACTACCCGTGGGGGTTGCAGGTTGCAGAGCTCAGATCCACTGGTGCAGGGCACTGATGTACATTCTCCATCCAAGACCTTCAATTCCAAAAAACCCACCAGTGCTTCACAAAACCTTCCCAGTTGTTGATGCTGAGACAGTTGGGCCTGTCACCAATTCCCGGTGCAGTGCCACTGTGCAAGAGGCCAGTGCATTTCTCTTACACAGCCAGCTTGCCTCTGCTTTCAGGAAGGTTCAGTCTCCAAGCAGTAAGGATGCAATCCTTCCCATCCAGGCATAAGCAGCACCTGTGATTAGACAGACATCCAGCACTTCAGGTATTCAACCCCACAAGTGTGACAGCATGGCATGTTCAACCTTTGCCCATCCTTAAACATCTTCCTTCTGGTAAAGTGGATTTGTCAGGAACATTGTTTTAAGTTTCTCTGAGTGAATGGTCTTAAAAACAAAAATTCTTACTATCAGCAGTACTTGTCCTTCTTCCTTTAACCTTCCTTTGACAGCAGAAAGGCTCTGGTGGAGGGAAGCAGAAGGTGTTGTGAGCAGTGTGTGATTATTGCCACACAACTGCTGGGGATGTGGGCAGCTCATGTTAAGTTTACATCTCCAGCAATAAAGGTGTCAAGAGTCCTCCCAAGTCCTTGTTACATTTGCCACTGGATTTTTTTGCCCTGACACCCAACCAAGCTATTTCTCACTCCAGACTGGGCCCATTGTTATTCTTCACAGCCACAGCAGATTTGTAACAGTTCCATATGGATCACATCAACTGCAAAGCTCTCTTTTACATGCCTGGAAGAGTTTTCTCTGCCTCTAGTCTAGAGCAAATACCAACAATACCTTCCTAGCAAATCAGGCAATGCAAACACTGGATCATTCTCTCTGCTCTCTTCTGGATGCTCCACATCTCAAAGTGTGATACACTGAACCAGGCACACCATCCTAGGTCAAGTCTTGTAAAGCCAGAGTGGAAAAGAAACATGACTCTCTCTTCCTCACAGGCTAAACTCTCCCATTACTTTCTCTTTTAGAAACTGCAGAAATATTCCCATTACCTGTCTATTTTTTTATGAACAGTACAATTCCATTTGCTCATGTTCTACCCCAGCTCCACCCATTAATTTTCACCAATTCACTTCACCATTCTAGCAGCTTTTCTTTGCAGCCATTTCAATTACTGTGCTTTACATCTTGTCATCTCTCATTGAGTGTTCTGGATGACTAAAAGCTTTTGAAAGTCAAGTTTTCCTGATGCTTCTTTAAAATACCTCACTTATCTCACTAAGATTCTTCCTTCAAAGTAGCACAGAATTCCTGTTCCATTGATTAGCACCCAAATCACAGCTTCTAAATATGTTTAACTTCCAGTGCAGTTAAGCCGTGAAGTTCTCTGTGAAAAAAAAATTTGATACATTATTCTGTATCTATGTTTCCAAAAGAAGATACTGCAGGTGCACATAAATATATGTAGAAGTTAATATTAGAAATACTACTTATTTCAAAGCATTACTAGATATTTATAAGAATAAGGTATTTATAAGCATATGGTCTTAGATTTAGAGGTGCAAGAAAGAAAAATATATTTTAAGTGCTTGCTTAACAGTTTCAGGTCAATTCTCTCTTTCAAAACAAATATAAGTTATTTGTAAATCCATTGGCTGCAAACCTACCAGATTCAGTATGTGATTATCAGAGGGAATTTTCCTGAAGCTAACTTTTAGACTGTCATCACACATCTGCATAAGCAGCTTTTCAATACAAACACACCTTCATTCTTCAACACACAAACCAGGTAAGATTGTATAAGATTTATTAATATTTTCTTCTACTAAGGCACATGACGTATAGAAATACTGAGGTACAAAAATGCAATTTGCTGCATATGAGATTTAAAACCCCATTTTGACAAAGATGAGCTATATCTCTTCTTGCTCACAACATTCAGCTTTTAGCCATTTTTTTCTTTTGTACCAGTTCAACAAGCAACTTGTATCTTGCTATACACTCCTCCTGAAAGGAAACACAAAAGTGTTATTCAAAGGTTGATATTTTAATACTGCTTTAACTCTATACATGCTACTTTATTCTAAAAGAGCAGCTGGGTTCTGGGGGCTGTGTAGGGGCTTTTTGTTTGGGTCTGGGGTTTTGCTGTTTTTTAAAAATTTTTATTTTATTTTTTATTTTTTTATTTTTGTTTGTTTGTGGGGGGTTTTTGTTGTGGGGGTTTTGTTGGTCTTTTTCTTGATTGGCCATTTTCTTGTTTTAAAGCTGCACACTGGATTTGAGAAGGGAAATTACATCTAGTGAAGAGGGGATTAGAAAAATGAACTTGCAATTTCCATTTCTTAGTGGTTCATTTATCTGTTTGAAGAACACACAAACCCAAGAAAGAGTTGCCCAGTACTTCTTGACAATGACTGCAAGAGCAATTATGGAACGGCTGTGTTGCAGTATCTGTTTAAAACAGTTACTCTGGTGTGAGCCACACTGCAGGCAGGTTAAGCCAAGCCTTCAAGGTCACTAATGCAGTACCTGCTGACACCAGAAACTGCAGAACTTCAGAGCCAGAGAGATCCAAATCCTTCCCCACCACACTTCCTGCTCCCTCACTGTGTTTGTCACAAATATTACAGGGCTTTTCTGCAGCTACTATGGCTGAACCAAGCAAACTAAGCTACCACAACTATTAGGAAAATCTAGTACAGACCATCTATATCAATGACAATTCATGCTATTGTTAAAAATTATACTTACAAAAATAACATTAGATTGATTATTGAGCATTTAACACTTGCAGATAGATTACTTATTTTGTTTGTTCATTGAGATGGGTTGAGAAATGTATTGTGAAAGTGTAAGAAAAGCAATTCATCAGTGTTTGGTTACTACCTTTGAATCAGAATTTGTTTTAAAATCTAATTTTGTCCTGCAATTGAAGATCTGAAAGGCAGAGGAGAAGTAGGTATTTTAAATGAAACAGGAGTTACTTCAGCATTTTCTGTATTAGATCAAACAAGCTGAAATAAATGGAAAAATGTTTTAAATAAAGCAACAAATGTGAGAGTAATGCTCTTTAGGTCACCTGAGTCTGGACTGAGAAGTCAAGTAAAGGTCTCACCTTTCTATATGGACCCTCATTCCTAATGTAATCATGAATTGGTAATAAATATGTTTCCCCTCAATTGATGCTATAGTTCAGTCAAAACCAGTCATACCTTGCTTCTTCCAGGAACGCATTTTGCTATTTTATCCCAGCGGTCCGATGTTCCCTTTGGATACTGCTGCAAGGCCATTTCAAGAAGTTTCTGTTGATTTTGAGTCCACAGTTCTTCTGGTGCACGGCTTTTCTCCCTTCTTCTGCTTTCATCATCACTCTCTTCCTCTTGCTCAGTGTTATCAAAATCTTTCTGGCGTCTCCCTCTGCCCTTCTCTTCTGGTACCTCTTTTGTTGCCAGCACAGCCGCTTCAGGTGCTTTGACAATCTTTCGTCTGCGGTGTCTAGTTTCACTTGTCATGGTCTCCTTTGGATCTGTCTGGATATCCATCTGCTCTGATACAAGATTGTAGTTCCCCTCCTCCTCCACTTCCTCTTCCCTTTCCCGCTGGGTGATTATGTGATCCGGCAGATTCATGTTGACTTTGAAATTTTTGGAGTTGTGAGCCAGCGTTTTAAGCTCCGAGAGCCTAATGATACCTGTTAGAAGCACTGCTGTTACTTCTGAAAAAGTAAAACAACCCACAAACAAGCAGGGAACTGCCCACATATTAAAGGTTCTCAGAATAGTGCAGAGTGGACAAAGAACTCTTCTTGACTGACAGCTTAAGAAAAACAAAATAGAGAAATCAAAGCATTCACTTGATCATCAAGGTGATGAACTTTGCCAATTAGGAGCTTATCTGATCTACGGGAAGTGCTACTAAATTCCCACATGATATAAAAAAGAGCAACCTGAACAAATGACCAAACCCCACAAAAAAACAAAATAAGAAAGCCTGGGAGGATGTAGCTAAAGGGAAATGTTCTCTTAGAGTACCCAGCAGTTCTCTTTTCTCAAAGTAAGGCAAAGTTGCAAAAATCTCTGCAGAGCAGACTCTGAAAGGCACAACTATCACCCAAACCCAAGAATTTTCATAAGCACACACCTGGTGTATGTGTAACAGAATCCTTCACCTGTTTGGCTTTCAGGGTAACCTGCATGAAAACAACAAAAATGAAGGACTATTAAAAAATTATATTATTAGGGGTATTAAATAATTCATTATTACCTTACCACAAAATACCTACATTGAAGACACAGTAAATATGATGTGGCTGTTGTTCTTTGGCTGCATTGCTCATATGTGGAGTTCAAACTGGCTTAAAATAACCTTCTAGATTTTGCTCTTTCTAAACCATTCCTGGCTTATTAAAATAATATAAACGATGGTACACATTTCTATTACTATCACCATAATACACCAAAGTTGATTTACCAAATTGAGTTGATATACTCAAATTTTATTTTCTTTCCTTGTTAAGCCCCAATTTTCTGGCCTAAAAATACCACAAGGATAGGAGGAAAGAACCCAAACGAGTTATCGTCTATATATTAGTTTCCCAATACCGAACAAAAGAACAAAATAACCCGCATAGGTGCAGATGATGAAGCACATAAGTGGACAGGCATTCAGTCCTCAAATGAAAGATAACAGTTTGACTGCCAAACATCAGCAAAGACACCTCCTGAGTCCTGGTACTGCAGCAAAAGTTATTACTCATAGTCCAGAGGATAGAGGGCTGCTTGATTCAGCTGCTCCAGGTATACTGAAACCTCAGTCCTGGGAGAAAAATAACCTAGTTTTAGCATTTTTGGATTTTTTAGAGTAAAAATTGTTTCAAAATGTGTTCTGTTTGTAAGCAAACAAGCAGGCTTTCTCCCCACCCAGAACAAGGAGCTTCCTCATCCCAAATTTCTGGACTTCACTAGAGATAACAAGCCGGGCTTCACTTAAAATTAAGATTCTTTAATTTCTTAGCATCTTTGTTATATAAAATGATCACAGAATTATAGAATGGCTTGGGTTGAAAGAGACATTAAGAATCATCTGCTTCTAACCTTCCTGCCATGAAGACACCTTCCACTGGACCAACCAGGCCTTGAACATTTCCAGGCATCCATGACTTCTCTGGGCAACCTTTTCCAGTGCCCTACCACCCTCACAGTAAAAAAAATTCTTCCTAGTATCTCATCTAAACTTACTTCCTGTCAGTTAAAAGCCTTGTCCCTTGTCCTGTCACTACAGGCATTTGTAAAAAGTCCCTCTCCAGCTCTCTTGTAGCTCCTTTTAGGTAGCAGCCTACAGTCCCAAATTCAGGTAGCACAAAAAAACATCTTAAAATGTGGTATTCAAACAATTACACAATCTTTTTATTACTGAAAATGTTTGATCAATACTAGATATAATTTTTTTTTTTCCTTTTTGAATGTGCGGACTTACTAAAAAAGCTAGAAATTGAAATCGAGTAGTCTGAACCACCTAAATCAAATTTAAAATGTGAACAGGCAACAACTGATCAAACCTGATACTACATGGGGTGGGTTCTCTGTGCTACCTGCTCTCTGAACCTGGGACCTCAGACCTCAGATGTTAATATCCATGTAGTGTAAGATGTGTGGTAGTGTGCTGCCCAGAGCAAAAATAAAAAATACATCACTTACAGAGTCAGGAATTCCTCTGTGTGGGATTTATGGGATTTAACCCCAAAAGAAGTCATTTAGGCCTTCTGAGCCACAGCAAAGACTTAGCTGTTTTAGCTACCTAATGTTAACAATAGCAATTATTCCTTACTCAGAGTAGCACTAGAGAGCAAATCTGCCAGAGCATTGTAAAGCCTTTAGCTGTGAGAAGAATTAAATATTAAGATTCAGGATTTTTGTTCTGTGACAAGATTCATAAGTGAGCACCTCAACAGTTAAAATACCTTGGTACCATCTGCTTCTAGTCTGGTCTGTTTGGTTCCTGCCACCCACCTTTCTGCCCACAAAATTGCAGCAGTTTGCTGTAAAAATAGGCTCGTGTTGGATCTCCTTAAGGAAATGACAGCAAGACTTAACAAGGCAAAGTGGTCTATTTTCCCTACAAATTAAGCCTCATTTTCTGGGATGATTAAGTTCAAATGAAAACTCTGTGAACAATGAAATCCCAACTCTCATTAACCAAAACCTTTATCCAGAGGTAGACATCTGGCACAGAAAACTCCAGTTTCTAGTGTTGCAGTACGATAAAGTTTTAATTGTTCAAAGAAAAATGTCAGAATACTGTAATATGAACAGATAATTTTAAGTGGCACTAACAGCTCTGGGATCTCTGTGATCCCAATTTTGAAACAACAAAATGGATCTTCCTTGATAAATGTGATCCATTAATAAAAATTGCCTTCCTTAAAAAAATTATATTCTAAAATAATCAAAACTGAAATGTTGTTCCATCTTTAGCAGTACCAATGATTTAAAAGGCTGAGAGGAACGGAAACCACTCCTGACTGCTGAACAGAATGGTTCCTTAGTGGTATCCTGCCATGCATCTCTTAAATAGAAATCATGTTATATAAATTGGATTATAATAGATTATTTTCAAAAGAGGGAGAAGAATTTGCCATGCAAATAAGTAGCTTTTAGAGCTTCCTGCAAAGACACAGTGGATTCATTGTAAACATGACAAGGCCTGATCTATCTTCATGTATTCCAGAAAACTGTCTCTAAGCCATCTTGCTATCTTTAAAGTAGGTCTTTCAGAGATTTACAGCCTGCTCATAAGGACATGAAGGCAAGAAAAAGAGAGCAGAAACGATTCCCTGAATAAAACAGAGCAGAATGAATTGCCAGCAAAGACAGGTACCATGAGCTGCTGCCTCAGTGCCAACTGAGTTCAGTTTTCTCTCTGTTGAACCTCTGGCATTTTCAGAGATCAGCAATTATCATTCTGTCTTTCAAGCTGAGACTACACGTGCAACACAGACTTTGCTTTGTAAGTGGTGCAAATCAGCTGAATTTCAGTTTTCTTTACAAGACAGGTGTCCCCAAATTCAGTTAGTGTATGTATCCTGTAACAGATATAAATTTTGCTGCACATCACTTCTAATTGGACTGGAATCTAAACTGTACCTCTCCATTTGATCCATGAAGGATTTTGGCTTATTCCCAGACCTGGCTGCATTTTGTATTCCCGCTTACATGCAAAAAAATTCAGGAGTAACAGTCTTTCCATAGGTTATCTTGTGTTGGCCAGCTTCACTCATTATAGCTTGGTGAAACCAAGTATTAAGTTACTCCATTCATCACATCTAATATTTCCAAGACTTTATCTTTTTAAGGCTTTATGATATCTGTTCATATTTTGATAGACTTTCAATTTGAACATTCACCACATAAGCTGGAAATAACAACTGTGTGTATGGTTTAGATACTGAAAATCTACTATTTCAAACATTGAACAAGTACCTTCAGTTGACATAAATTTGACAACTCATCAAGCTTCCCACAGCTTTACTATCATCATTCACAGGTTACAGGGGAAGATTATTTGTCTATTATTATTTTTGTCAGCTTTCTTCTTCATACGGATGTTTGCAAGTCCTTTTCCAGGTGCTAAGTACAGTTCATGTTTACTCCAGCTCTGTTCATAGAGAGTTCAGGTATCACTTATTTAGGCTTCAGATTTATGTGTCCATCAGCCTCAGCTGTCATTGTCATTCCAGATGCTGACACAGGGCAAGAATCGTTAACATGTCGGTATTAAACTGCTGAGGATTATTAGGAATCCAGCCTATGGAACATATGAAATTGTATTTCAATTTGATCTGTTGGAGTTTAATCATTGTTCTTGCCACTCAAATCTGCAGACTCTTCTGTTGCCCAGTCCTCCATACTTTTTGACATCCTTAATATCAATTTAAATTTCCTCTTCAGGGGTGAATAGTGTTAGTTACTAGCTAGTTCCTAACTGATTCATAAAAAAACCACTAAGTTATGCAACATAAGTTGCTCTATTGCTTCCTCTACTCAATTACTTATCATAGTTTGCTTATATAATCTTATATAATTTTCATTAGTTAACAGGTAACATACTTGGAAAAAATTATTCAAAATATGAAGCAGTTGCAAAATACTCTCTTATAGTTATTATTGCTATTTTTTTCCTGCATAATGCTTCAAAATTACAGTTTTCATGTATATTAAATTATGAGTTTTGTCCTGACTGTGAGAAGGTGTGCTAAAAGCCTGCTGTTATTGACAACAGCTTTCACCGGAGTATCAACCAACCCCCATAAGAAATCCTGTGTCTGGGGACACCTTAAATAATAAGGATCAAGACTGTGAAATTGATTTAAAACAGAAGACAGAAGATCTCATATTCCTGCAAGTATTTGTACTGCTGAACAGACACACTACATTATTTTATGGGAATCAACTTTAAATGTTGTAGTCCACCAGGGATAACACAAGTCACAAATAAAGTCAGGTAATATCATACACAGTGAAACAGATTTCCTTAGACAGATAAAGATGACCAAAAAAAACCTGGATGCAAGCAATCAAATTGCTAGAGTAGAAATCAAACTATCTTACTATGGGACCTACAGAAAGAAATCACAGGAACAATTTGCTTCTGAGAACTCCCTTCTGAACTCAGTTTCAATAGCTCTTCAGCTATAAAAAGCTTCTATCGAAAGCAAGTGGGATTAGTGGGATGATTTTATGTGATGAAAGCCAGACAGAGCTGGCTTCCTCCTGTACTGCTAACAATTAGTCCAGATCACAAAGACCAGTTGCTACTTAACAAGACACCTAGCAGTAAAAAACATTCCTCATCATGACCATCCAGATGTTAAATCTCTTATTACCCTGGACACCTGCCACCTCTTTCAGATGGGACAATTGATACTTCAGAGATATATAAGAAAAAAATATCAGCTTAAAAACCTCTTAGATGCACAGGCAAAAGCAAATTTTGCTATCACATGAATGAGAGGGTACTTTTCACACTGCAGGGAAGGCAGAGATAAAAAAAGCACAGAACTATGACAGACCTAGAGGGAAAACCCTGTAGAGTCAGGTACAGTGATCCTACTGGTGCTAAACACAGACACAGTGTGTCGTATCTTCTTTTGCAGAAGATGAAGAACAATTCCCCATTCTCACAGCAGCAGCAGCCACCAGCTCAGCTGAGCCCTCCAGCACCATCCCCAGCCCAGCTCTGCAGGGCACTCATGTGCCATTGAAGCCTTCACCCTTCACTGTGTCCTAGGAATCTTCTGTGGGCAACAACCCACCTTCCTTCTCTAGGATAGCATTTTGACTAGGATTGCAGCAGATAGTTACAGAAGTAAAAACCTCTTGGGTTCTAATGATATTTTGAGAAAATAATAGAGATATTTTCTTCCTTTGTAGAGAAAGAAAATCTACATTTAAACAACCAGTTGTTATTTTCCTGCATGCTCCCCATCTAGTTATGTCATGAAAAAATGCCAAGATTAGTAGAATTACAGGAAAAAATTATGTGGACACAGCCTGTGAGTAGTTGAGGTTACTACAAAGCAGTAAGAAATTTCTTGAATCTTTGAGGCTAATTTGAGTTGTAATCATATTTTTTCTTACAAGGGAAAGCCAGATACAGAAAGATTTTAATGTCTTTGTGGCTCTGCCAAAGTAGTAGGTTTTTACAGATCTACAGTTTTGTGGATCTTCCAGAACCACACATAATAACTTGCCAAATTTAAAGTTCTCCTCTTGTAACCAAAATATTACCTGCTGTACTGAATTCTCCTTCAAACTAAACAGCTGTTTTCATATCAGCCACAACTGTATCAAACACTGTTTGACCAAAGTCAGACAACAATAATGACCCATTCTTTGATTTCCATATGACTCAGAATTTGTTGCTTTATACAATGACTTCACTTTTAGACACTAAAATGGTCTTTCAGTTTTACCAGACTGGGGAAGCTTCAAATACTAAGACATTGAGCCAAATCATTCTCCGTTTTTCCAAGTGTCCTCACTTGCAACTTACAAGACCACTTGAAATAAGTATTTCAAATCAGATGTACCTTTGTAACTGCTTGTAACAGTTAGCTTAGTAGAGTGTTACAAGCTTTCACAAAGGTTGCTAATGTAACTAATCTCTAGCCACCATTTGATACTAACACAGCAAATGAGTATTCTGAGGAGAACATTCTTGCAAGAACTACAAAATATGTTATGAATCTGACTGAACTTGCTTAGAACCAGCAGTTGCAGCCAGCACCAATACAGTTTTCTTCTGCTTGTGACTTTGAAGCCGTGTGTGATTCTGAACTTCACCACAGTAATAGAAATCCCCAAAACAACTATTAGTTTAATTATGAGGCAGTTTAAGATGTGGCTTGCCAAAAAACCAAAAAAATTGACCTAATTCACCAGATGCAGAATTTTCTCCAGTTTAGGTCCCCAAACAGTTAATTTAAAGCAGCAAAAGAATTGCTCTTTTTTTTCAGGACACAAGAGGAAGTATCTACAATTAGTCTTGCGAAAATGCTCGAGACTTCATACTGTGCTTGGTTTTTGTCAGTTAAAATCCATGAGAAAGTCTTTAGCTCTGTCCTATGCAGAAGAGGAATCTGACTCAAATGCCCACTGCAAGAACATACTTGGACATCTTATTTTGTTACTGAGAATGCAAAATGCATTTTTTGACAGTCATAAATTTGAATTCTCCAATGAAATTCAAACCCAGCTCACTGTGAGCTGTGTGAGACATTACATTAATTTACACCACTATAAAAAATTGCAGCATCACTGGCTTAACCCCTTCACAAGCCATCTATCTGGATCAAAAATTGTTGTCCCACTGCCTTCTGTAAAAAAAAAAAACTTTTCCTTAAAGTGAGAATAATGTTCTGGTCATGCATTCTGAGACAAAAATCCATTTTGTTTATAAGGGGCATCGTACTGCCCAACCCTGTAAAAATGGCAAGGGCAACTGTAGGGGTGCACAGAATAAAATTGTACAGTGAATGCTGTGAACAGCAACCACCTTTTCTACCCTCCAAGTATCAACAGAGTCACTCTGGTGTGTCTGTGGGATTAGACAGGTGTTTTGAAGACTTCACTCTCAGATTGAGGGATCTACATGACTTATATATTATCTAAACTCCATCTTAGATATTCATAACCTCTCTTGGACCTTGATTTAGGTCTTTATACTTCAATAACCAACCGGGAGAACTATTGATTACATAAATATATGCAAACTGCTAAGGGTGAATGTTTCAGATTATCCACATATAACTGGACTGCACTGTAACTGACTTAACACAGACACAGTACACAAAATGAAATGTAAAACAGTCTTAGGAAAACAGCTAATCTCCACAAGCAAAAGACCTAATAAATTCATGAGCTTTTACATATGGAACATTTCTCATAGAGATGTTTTCTTGTTGCCAAAGTAATGAGCTTGCATTTGTCAAAAATAAGAAATCTATTTTACAATGACATATAAAGTGTAATGAGTATGAACTCACACAGTCAGACTTACAGACAAACTGTTGCTTGGGCATACAAGAGATATCACATAATAAGCACCTACCCCCCAAACCTTATGCTTTCAGGTTTCATGGTAATTCAGAATGTCTGCCACCTGGCTTTTGTTTTGCTGTCTACCTCAGTTTCTTCTATACAAGCAGCAAATCCCAATCAGTCTGTTTTTCCAACTCAAATGCATGAGATTAGTGGCTGCAGGAGCAAACAGAATCAGTTTAAATCCTGTAAGACAAGTGAATGATATTACTTCACAAGTATGAAATCTGAGATCTCTTTGCCTTTAATTTAAAAAACCTGTACCTAATAATCACATTAAAGTCTGTTTGGCATGCCAGACAGCTTTTACTTCCTCTATTATTTTTACAATTTGAACGTCCTTTGTAGTTACTGAAATTAATTTATGCCTTTCAGCAAATATTTTTTTTAAAACTTTTTATCTATAAAGGTTGGTATTGTCAAGCACAATATACTTCTATAATTTCATATCTAAGTGCTTTTTCTCAATTTTTTTAATTCAGCAAAAGCTGACAATCATTATTATAAATCTTCATAAGGCTTAGCATTTGTCAAATCAAATAATATAATTTTTGCAGAAATAGTAGTATTGCAACTCTACTCCATTCATTATTTATACTATGTTGTAGAGTGTTCACAGTGCTTAGGAAATTCAAACATAACTTTTTTATTTTGTTTTAAAAGGTCAATTATTTCCTTAAGTATTGGCAGACAGGAATGAGAACTAACCCTGGAGCAACAAATTCAGCAAGGAAAATGGGTCAAAGAACAGATGTTTGGAGGATGACAGAGAGCAGTGGTACAGGTAACCAGGTCAGCAGGCAGGAATCCTGATTAGAGTTAACTGAACTCCATTTCCCTTTCATAATCAAAATACTTGAAAACCTAATTTACAATAACAGCCAATTGCAATAAAAATTACTTAAAAAGCTGCAGAAGCTTTCAGTTATGAAAGCAATAAGATTTCATTATACTAAGCCAGCTGAAAACCATCTTTATATGGAAAGATTGCTAAATTCCCTATATGCATATACTGAAGTGACAATTAGCAATTTAAATAATTTAAATAATTAAACATAGTGATAAATCAAGCACAACTTAACCTCATCTATTTTGGGTCGATTATTCATTGGCTGTTAAAAGATGTCTTCCCAAAGAGAGACAAGATAAACATGTCCTCCATTTACCATGACAGAAGTTACAGCAGGAACCCTTTGTACCACGGCTGCAAGCCCACCCTAGCTCTGAGGTGAGAAGCACAGGAATATGCTGCAAAGATATTTATGCATGAGGCAGCATAAATAGAAACAGTGGAGCTGAGTGAGCTCAGGGGCACTACAGCATGGATGTAGCTGTTCATTGCTGGATTTTGGCTGGCGCTTTCCCAGCAGCCTGCATCACCCCGGGTGGATGTACTTGTTTGGACAGGGAATCTGGTAGACATACTTAACTAATGGGCTTTACAGTAATCCTTATTTGGCCTGTGCTTTGGGAAATAACAAACTAAACATCTACAAAACACCAATCTGAATAGTACTAGACAAGAAAAAAGCTGAAGGAACACTATTAGGAATTACTGAATTTAAGAAGTCAAGCTAAGGTATATGCAGTGATTACTGACCAATTAGGGTGACTATCTGGCTTTAATTCTACATTTTTAAAAGTGAATTCACACATGCTTCCAATTGTAGGGAAGGTTTTGTTTCCTTCCCTTTTCCTCCCAGATAGCTTGCACTTGCTAGTGTAATCACAGACCATATGAAGAGAAGGACCTAACCTCAGGCAGAACAACTATATTGATGTTTTTTCTTGCAGATGTTTGTGTAACCTGTTCTTAAAGGCTCACAAATACAGAGACTCCACTGTTTTATCATCTCCATTGCAATTCTTTGTCCTTCAGCAGCCTCTGATTAAAATTGAGGCAATAACTTCATGCCCTGTAAAACTAATACAGTGGACAAGACCCTTCCTCATTATGGTTTTCTTTTTATGTAGTTGAATACTTACAGCCTCAGTTTGTTTTTTCTCTCTTTTTTTTTTTTTTTTTTTTAGTTCAACAACATGAATTCCTTCACAATCTTCCACTGTAGATAACATTCTACAAACCTATTATTCTCATCTAGACTCTTTCTATCAAACCACATGTTTAAGTGCAATATTTAGAAACAAACTAAGGTTGTAGAAAGTTAAAATAACACTATGAAGCTGAAAAAATCAAAAAGTCAAGAACATTCTCCTCGAGTAGGTGCTTCACACTGCTTAAAAACTGCAAGTGGAAACAGTTGGACACAGTAGGAATTTATTTATTTTAAAAAAGAATAAATTTAAGACAAAATATAATTTATTTGGTTAGAGGGAGTGAATTTCATTGATGCTCTTCTGATATATATGAATGGTTTCAGTTTATTCTTTAAAGAATATAAAGAATATTCTTTTCTAACTATTTTTTTTTCTGAGGAAGAAGCTTTGAGACAAAAGCAAAAATGGAGACAGCATTTTGGACTGGATTACTCTGAGCTATTTTTATTAATACCTATTTAGCTAATCTACTATTAAATAAGGTTTGAATGCATAAATTCCCTTGGAAACAAGCACATTGTACCTTATCAATCCTTTCTGTCATAATTCTCTAACTGTGAAAAGAGAATCAAGCCTTACTGCTCTTGGTGCTTTGCAGGAGAAGAAAGAAGCAGACATTAATCTCAAGTTTTTAAAAAGTATTTCCTATAATAGAAAATATTAAAAAACCAAATTAAAATTTGTCCTTGAATGTTTTTCTTTTTTAAGACCCAATGCATTTACTAGATAATACATACTTCAAACCTTCTCTGGCTTGACTCCTGTAACCAGCTGTAAGCAAGGCATTCCCTACCTCTGCTACACAAGCTGTTTCAAAGCAGCACCTTGTACACCAGAACTTACCTCCTTGCCTTGCTCCCAGCAGAAACAGGGAACAGCTGTTTGGGCAGCAAATGCTGCCTGCACATGCAAACACCTTTTTTACTGCACACAAAGTTTTAACAACTCAGAAGTTTCTTCTGCAGCTTTACCATAACATTTCTTATCTAATTATAGTGATGCCCAAACAAAGTAAGAATCCTTGCTGTAAACTGAGATTCTATGTTATCTTCAAGAAATACACAGGCTAAGTTGTACAACTCATTGAATACTGAAATCTTACTGAATGGACATATCTGAAGTACTTTCCAGTCTCACAATTTCTAATACAATCTGAGACCCAAAGAAGTTCCCATGAAGCTTTTGTTTAAAACATTCATTTTGTAAAACATTAGTTTTTGTTTCCTTGTAATACCTAATTGCTGCAATTCTGTGTAATGCAATGATAAAAGTAGCAGAAGCTCTAATAAATCAGCTTGTGTCAAGAAACCTGACCTAACATTAGCAGCAGTTGAATATTTTTAGAGAAGTAAAAATATGTGAGAACAATTATATTAATAGTATAGTTGGAGATTACTAGAAGTAAAAAGGATTATACTCAGACCTTTCTCCACACATAAAAATCCTGGAAATTCCTTTTTTCATACAAGAAAATGACAACTCTTAGGACAATCACATTTCTTTCATTTCTCTTTCCTACTCACTGAAACAAAACAGCAAGTTGCTGAGGACTTCTCATCTAATAGAAGAAACAACTGAGCTTTGTTTTTTTCTTTCCAGTACTGGATATGTGCAAGTATGATGGCCAAATAAATTATGAAAAGGATTCTTAATATACCCAAGTCAAGGAACAAAGCAGACAGTGGGTGCAAAAGCAATCTGAAGATAGTGTTAGTTTTGTGATGGATATATGTAGAGACATTTCACATGTCTGTGCTATCTGTATCAAGATAATCAAATTTTCCAAACCTATCTCAAAAACTCTTTGCAATGAACTCTGTATACTACCAACAGACGTGAAATATTTTTGCTGCTATCAGTAAAATGTATCATTTTTTAAATAAAACACTTCAGTTCAGTAGTATGAATACTTCAAGAAATATAATATATATATATATATAGAACACAATAAACCTCAAAAACCATAATTTCATTTGATTAGCAGGTTAGTAACTTCTTGCTTACACACACTATTTTGCAAATAGTGTATTGTTCTAAAATTAGTATAGTGCAAAAACCTTATTTTTTTAGTATATATGTATATATATCAGAACAGTATAGGTGCATTAATTTAAAAGCAACTTCTAAAAATATCTTTTTTTGATTATGTCAACAATGAAAAAAAATTTAAGAAGCACACAAATTTCCCAGAGGGCTTTAAGATTTCACTGTAGTCAGTGGTTTTGTTTCCCATTATTTAAGATAATTCCTGAAATATAATAAATAAAGAACATCTAATCTCAAAATGTACATGAACAGATTCAAACATTATTCTCATTAACCCCTACAGAGCCTATAAAATAGGGTCAGCTGAAAGGGCTTTCAAATGGTCCTCAGCAGACACTACATCATGTTCTAGTGATCTATAGCTTGAAAAGGAAAAGTCTCTTACAGCCTGGCCCCTAAGGGTTTTAAGATCATAACACTTAAAAAACATAAGTACAAGCTTGCTTTGGTATCTGGTACATACTATAAAATGTGAATTAAGAAGAACATTAATTATTTTACATAATATATTTTTAAGCATGCTATAATACTGAAAAAGACACTGAAATAGTATCATACACATTACTTGTTTTAAAATTTGTAAAGATATTTCTGCTTAATTAATGGAAACCACCTGTCTAAACACCATTAGCTCATATGCGTTTTTTAAGGACTGGCTTGAAACAGAGATGTAATCTTTAACCAAGCCACACAAACATTCACTTGCAGTGAGGCTGCTACAAAACCTGCAGCATTGTTTTTCTGCTGTTGGGTTACAGTAGCTGAAGTTTGCAAGCACCAGAATCCCCCATCCAGCTGATCAGTTACAGCTGTTAATTGTGGAGGGAGAGACTGGCTGACATCTGCTTCTTGCATAGTTAGTTAATGGTTCACTTCCAGGTCCTAAAAGGATTGTAGCTTCTCTCAAAAGACAATGTCAGCCCCCATATACGTCTGCCTTCTACACTGCCTGTCTTGTTCTGGTTTGTCATCCTCTACACAATGCAAATCTGAGTGAACTCACATCTGCCACTGATCGACCCAATTCGTGAGCAATCTTTTCCCATCGACCAGGGGTCCCCCCTGGGAACTTAACCATACTTCTTGTCAGCTGGCTCAGGTCCTCCTCTGTCCATTCAGGTGCCTGTAAAACATTTGTAGAACATTCATTACACTATTGCACTACTGGACATTTATTTGCAAGGTAATATACAGACAAAAGAAAAAATCTTTAAACAAATTAATCTAATAACGTAAAAAAATAAAATTTGGTATCTTCTCTGTGTCTTATTGCTGAAAATGGATAAAAACAACAAACCAACAGTAATATACAATAAATCCTGAACACTCAAAAATTGTACTTTGTCTATTATATGTAGACTAACACATTTAATTTCTATTAACTTAAAAACAACATACATAACACAACACTATAAAATGCAGTAAAGATAATATTCAACAACACTTTATTAGATTATGGGGTTATGCAAAAATTAGATGGGCCCAAGTCAAATAAGAACTCATCTGACTACTGCCATAAAAGACAACAATTCTACAAGTCCATGAGCAAGAAAAGGAGAGCTAAGGAGAATCTCTATCCTCTGCTAGATGCAGGCAGAAACAATGACACAGGATGAGGAGTGGTACTTCATATCTCCCCTTTGCCTCAGTTTTAATGGAAAGATCCATTGGTCTCCATGTACCCAGTCCCTGACCTGGAAGACAGGGCACAATGAAGCCCCCATAATCAAAGCAAAAATGGTCAGTGACCTGACACACACATAAGTCCATGAGGCTGAACAGGATCCATCCAAGGGAACTGAGGGAGCTAAAGGAAGTGCTCACTGAGTCCCTTTCAAACATTTACCAGCACACTCAGCTGACTGGGGAGGTCCCAGTTCACAAGAGGTTTCCAAATGCAATACCTATCTAGAAGAAGGGTTAGAAAGAAGATCCAGAGGGATCAGGGGGATCAGGCTCAGCCAACACAGGTTTCTGAAAGGCAAGTTCTGCTTGACTGACCTCATCTCCTTTTCTAGCATAAGATGACACTCAGTGGATGATTGAAAGGCTCTGGAGGTGCCCACCTGGACTTTAATAAAGCCTTGGACACCATTTCCCACAGCATTTCCTGCAGAAGCTGGCTGCTCATGGCTTGGCCAGGTGCTCTGGTGGATGCACAGAGAACTGTTGGGATGGCTGGGCCCAGAGGGTGCTGGTGAATGGAATTACATCCAGTGCTGATCCCCAGGGCTCAGTGCTGGCACCAGTTCTGGTGAATATCTTTATCAATGACCCACGTGAGGGGATCCAGGACACCCTCAGTGAGTTTGCAGCCACACTGAGCTGGGTGGGAGTGTTGATCTGCTGGAGGGCAGGAAGGCTCTGCAGGGGGATCTGGACAGGCTGCATTGATGGGCACAGGCCACAGGTCTGAGGTTCAACAAGGCCAAGTGCTTGTGCCTGCTCCTGCCCTTGGGTCACAACAGCCCCTGCAGGGCTACAGGCTGGGGCAGAGTGCCTGGAAAGATGCAAGCTGGAAAAGGATTTGGGGGTGCTGGTCAACAGCAGCTGAACATGAGCCAGTGAGTGCCCAGGAGGCCAAGAAGGCCAATGGCATCCTGGCCTGCATCAGCAACAGTGTGGCCAGCAGGACCAGGGCAGTGACCATCCCCCTGTATTCAGCACTGGGGAGGCCACACCCTGAATCCTGTGTTCAGTTCTAGGCCCCTCAATTCCAAAAGGACACTGAAGTGCAGGAGAGAGACCAGGGAAGGGCAATGGAGCTGGGGAAGGGTCTGGAACACAAGCCTGATGAGGAGAAGCTGAGTGAGCTGGAGAGGCTCATTAAAAGAAAATGAGGCTTAGAGGAAACCTTATTGCTCTCTACAGCTGCCTGAGATAGGAAGCTTTGGTGAGGTGTAGACTGGCCTCTTTCCCACGATCTAGGACAAGAGGAAATGGCCTCAAGTTGTTCCAGGGGAGCTTTAGATTGCATATTAGGAAAAGTTTCTTCACCAAAAGGTGAAGAAGAGCCTGTTACAAGAGCATTGTAACAGGCTGCCCAGGGAAGTGGTGGAATTGCCATCCCTGGAGGTATTTGAAAGACAATGTGGATGTGACACTTGGTGGGCTTCATAGTGCTGGATTAATGGTTAGAGTCAATGATATGAATGACCTTTTCCAACTTAAATTATTCCATGATTAAATCACAGTTTAAGACACAAAGTTTTAAACATTTACTTAATTGCCTATGTAATATTTTTTCAGCAAAGACACAGAAAATATCTCCATTTTGACTTATAAAAAAAGCCTCTAAATGAAACAGAACAGTCATCTTAGCTTTTTGTCACTGTTACCATCCTGTGTTTTAGCATTCTAGAACGAATCAGTATGAAATCTGTTGACTCTAACAGTCCATCAAGACAATTAAACAACACCCCTCCCCCTCCCTAAAATGCAGTTATGCCACAAAACCAGACCGGATGCTTCCACTACCCAATAACCAAAAGATATAAAAATGTTTTACTCTAACTGCATGCCAAGCTGTTAACAATGACTATCTTCATAACGGCCAAATAAAAGTGAACAAAGCAAGGAACACACAATTACAGCAGTTTAAGGCATGAAATCGCAGTTGCCTCAGAAGGCAAAACGCAGTAACCATCTTTGACATTTGCAGCATCTTTGGCAGACTGCAGAGCCAAATCTTTGTTATCATCAGCAGTTTGCCACTTTATTTATTTTTAAGGAATTCTTTATGACATACCTCTTCTAATCACCATTTCCGATAATGAACAGGCACATATCAAGCGGTTTGCATTACAGAGCCATCAGCACAGAACAACAGTCAGAGGTGAGTGACCCCAGGGACCATCTCCACAACTACAGCAAAGCTTCTCCCTGACACTAATCCTGCCTGTCATTCTCCCACTGTGCTCTAACCACACTGACATCCGCCCGCCGCACTGCAAGCTTAACGGGGCCCTTCCTGACTTTTTACTGTCTCCCCCAATCAATGGTTCAAGCGTGCTCTTTTCACCATGTCCAAATGGCAGCTTCACTCATAATCAAAGTGCATTGCTCCCGTTAAAGGGCTTCCCGAAAGGCTTCACCATTTGCATTCATTTGCAAAGCAAACTACTTTTATTCACTTTGTTCTGCTATCAAGAGTGTTCCCTGAAGCAGATAAATTGGCATAAATACAACCTGCCACTTAAAAGACAGTAAATAATAGCCAATAGTAGCAAGGATTTTATCAATCGTCCTGGTTTGGATCCATGTAGTCCTTTATTCAATGCTGAAAGCCTCAAACATTCATAGTTTTTAATACAAGAATAAAATTAATTATCTCTGATGATTCAAACACAAGATGCTTAAGTAACATGTGTGTATATAAGAGATCTCACACATACATTGCTTGCATTACACAATAACACCCTGGCCTGCAGAAGAAATGATATACATAGGAAAAATCTCCACATTGCAAAATAGCCTTATTACTTTTACAGGTTTAAACAAGTTAATTTACTATATACCTTTATTATACTCCACACAGATATTTCATATGAAAATATTTCTCAGGGCTTTTTTTAAAGTGCCCAATATTCTACTTACAAAAATTTTTATCATTGTAATAAAATAATGAATTCTTCTAAAAATTCTGGTAATATGCCTTTTCTTTAAAAACCAGCCAAATTTCATACTTCAAAATTAGGGTTAATATGCAGTTTACTGTAATTTTCTATTTAATTAGTACTAAAACTTGGTGGGGGTTTTGTTTGTGTTTTTAAAATAGATTCACAGCTACATTCACAGCTATTCTCTCTTACCATATCCAAAGCATATCTAAGCAATTACACATGGAAATCAAGATGATCTTTCAGTGACATCTTTCAGATGTCGGAAGCTTTCTCCTAAGTTTTATTTTCAGACTTTTTTGTAAGCTTTGATTTGTGCTCACAGTTTTACTAACCACTTGTAAATATTACAGAACTCTTGAGGTTATCTTCCTAAATAATGGACAAAATTACAATCATTCTGTAGGTCTGTAGTTAATTACACAGCTAATTCAGGGCACATGAATTCATTAGTTACATTAAAATATCAACTTCTTAGTCTTATTTCAAGCTGACAATAATTTTAGAATGTGAAGATCTAAAACATTTATAAACTTGGAAAATCTCTGAAAAAGCTTTTTTTTTAAGAAAATCCACTCTCAACAGCAAAAGCTGTAAAGGAGCTTTTGTGAATTTGCAATTCCTCAGCAACAGTTAATTGTGTCTTTAGATGCAACAGCGCCTACTGTGATCCAAGTACTACAAGCAGCTACGAGGGTGGTCATGGTGTGAATGTATTCTCCCTGTTCTAATCTGTAGCCAACTGTAACTGCGAGAGTCAAATGAATGCATAAACATACTGCTTTGTCACCTAAAACCATGTGTGTCCAATATTACTGAAACACTGGGCCAAAATTCATCTCTACAGTAAAGCAGTGGAAGACACCACATGGTGAGGGGACAGCTGTTGTTACTACACAAGCATTCAGATTTTGCATCCAAAAAGCCCCATTCTGGGATTAACTCCCCATACTGAATATAAAATTAAAAGTAGAGAGTTGTGGTCTAAAGTCTTTAAATTGAAAAAAAGCTACAAGTGTAGATATAAAAAAATTCATAGCATTCCCATAAATAATAACCTTTAGCATGATTTATCATAGCTGGCAATATTGAGGGATTAGTTCACTCAAACCACTATGCACCTTCTACAGAAAAGAAATATGAATGCAGTTTATTGTTCAGCATCACTCTTACATGTGCATCTGCACTTGGCAATTCCATCCCACCTCTTTCAGCATGACAGTTTTACACTCTTAGGATTTTTTAAAATATGAGCAACACTATTTTCAATTACATTAAAAGCAAGTTTTTAGACAACAAAGCATTTCTTGTCAAGATAAGTCTGACTCATTTAATCCTGTTAATAAGCATTAGACTATATATGCTTTTATTGATAAAATGGGAACGTAGCTGGTATTTGAGAGTTTTTAAGGAAACTTTCAGAGCCATTTACAGTACCTTGACATTGAAATAACGTGATTTTTCTAGATTAAATTTTTAGATCTAAAATTTAGATAATTTCTTCCTGTCATCAATATACTCCATATTCAATTAAAATCACTGGTTGTATGGAAGTTTGGCTAACATTTTAATCTACTTAGAACTTTGTGCTACACTTAATTTAATTTTGATGATTCACTGATTTTGAGCAGATCTAGTCTATGATCTTGAAATAAAACATGAGGCAGCACCTATTTAAAAATACCTGTACAAATATTTTTAGACCAAGGGTCCTAGTAAAACTGTGGACAATTTTGCAAATCAGAAAACATTTTACCTACTAGATGATAGAGTTTTGGTGCAGTAACTAAGGAAAGTTTTCCTGATTAATAATTTTTTGCTCATAATGTCTTATTTTTATTACAATATTCTTCTATATTATTACATTTCTTGCTTTACCTACAGGAAGTCTGAAGTCAGTCTTGTTTTATCTAGTCGAATACACATTTGGCATTGTGATCTAGCTGTTGCTGAACACAAAGGGTCTTGCTCCAGTTCTAAAGATGTGTTGTGACGCTCTGAAGATCAGCTAAAGGGTATTAATGACCTGAACTCATATTCAAAGCCACACCTTCATATATAACCCTTTGGTCCTTCAAAGCTCTTATTCACATCCAACTTTCACTAGTACTGTTTTTATTAGGTGAGCCAACAAAAAGACAGCTATGCTGTTTCAGAGCAATGGTCAAAGCAGGTCAGTTTGTGCTCAGGGAGTGCAGCAGAAAACTTTGTGATAACAAGAAAGATTATGTTTATCATTCATTCTTTTCAGTCCCACCCTGCTCTGAAAAAACAGGGACCATATACCTATACAGGAGTTAGATGAAGGCAAGCATACAGATTACCTACACTTCCCCTAATATTCTCTCAACTCAAATTATTTTCATCTCAAGCAATTTCTCTAGTCTGCTATATTTTATCTATTGATATTTGTTTATCTCAATTAATCTGCTCATCAGTTTTTCCAGTTTCCTGTGAAACTAAGTAAACTTTCCAGATTTGCAACATCGTGTTCATGAGGAGCTGCATGTATCTGCTACTCATTATACAAGAATTCAGTTTATTTTGTGTTTGAACCTGGCTCCCACTAGCTTTGATGACATCTGGCTCTTGGCTTTCAGAGTCACCTCCAAATAGTCTGCATCTATTGATTTCCACAAATTTGTTCAAAATACCCCTAATGAGTATTCCTCTCCAAGTTGTCTCTTTCTGGCTAAAGAGTTCTGATCTACTTAGCTGTAAAGCCATGTTACACACAATGCTTCCCACTGTGCCTTTTTCTAAATCACCTGCAATTCCATTGTAACCAACCTCTTTGAAACGAGGTACCAAAATGCACAGAGCAGGATTAAGTAAATTATACAGTGAAATATGGATTCTTCTGTTTTGGTCTCTGTTATTTTCTTAATAATTTCTGACAGTTTGCATTGGTTTTCAGAATGATCCTGAGCTGATGCTTTCAATGAAGCCAGAACTGATAACTCCTCAAGGATCAAGGTCAGCTCTGAGCTCATTATCTTGTGCATGAAGTTTGGACAGTCATCCACTATGTCAACCTTTGCATCACTAAGTATTTATATAGTGGGAAATTCTTCTGCTATTTTGTTGCCCAAGTAGTCAAACTCCTAAGATGATTCTGCAGTTCTTCAGTGTTTGTTCTCATGTTCACTATTCCACACAACACTACCATTGAGAAACTCTCCCACCTCAAGAATCACCTTTTTACCTTATTACCATCTTCACTATATGAATACATTGAACACCAAAATTCCTAGCAGAAATTCAGCCAAACTGCACTGCTCTATTGAAAGAAACTTACTCTATTGAATGAGGTATTTATTTCTACCCTCCATTTCCCATCTTTTAATTAATTATTTGTCTGGGAAATAGCCTCTCTCTTATTCCATGACTGTTTTCTTTCCTTAGAAACCTATGAATCTCTTTAAACCCTTCTGGAAAACAAATAGACAAATAGACAAATCAGATGGCTTTTTCCCTGCATGTTTGTTAAACTGTCTATGAAGCACAAAGGGTTTAAGGCAGGACATCCCATTATAGAAGCAATGTTCAGGACTCCCTGCAGGTCATATTTACCTGATGCACACAAATTCTTCCCTTTGTATCAGTTTTTTTTTTAGTTTTCTCTAAAGAGCTGTTGAAAGTACAGACCTGTAAAGGTCCCTGAATTGCACTGACAACTTAATAAATATGCAGAAAGACACATTTGCCATTTCAGTCCCTAGGCACCCATGAATATAAACAGTTACTTGAATTATTTAATCCTTAAATTTTCTTTGAACTCTGTGTTGCACATCCTCTGGTCCCAGTAACTTAAATAATTTAATCTTAAACAATATATTACAGAGGTTTAAAGGAACATTAATTTTAGAATTTTTCAAAGCAACTACATGGAAACATGAAGATAGAAGTAACTGTCTTCTCTTATAAAGTTGTCAAAATAATAACCTAACCATAACCATTTTTTGTTTATACTATTCTTCAGATAGGTATGCCTTTGGCATTAAAAGCATTAAAATATTAAACAACATACATGAGTAGACAACAGCTCCTAGAGAAGAGTGAGAACCTAAGAACAGAAGCATGGAGTTTCATCTGCCTCAGTATCAGGTCTTCTACCACATGCAGCAGCAAATATTGTAGGACAGAGATTCTTTCCTTCATCACAGCTTGGATTAGTGATTTCCTAAGCATGAAGTTGAGTCCATTTTGGTTACAAAGCCAATGATGAAGTTGTCCACTCTCCTCATCCCTTTTTTGTTCTAAATCAACATCATAAGCTGGCTTTCTACACATTCAGTTTCTCACTTCTTACCATACCCTGATGCCTTTTCACTTCTCTGTGCCATATATTTCTGCTGTGCTCTACAGCTTCAGGTATAATGTAGGAGGGAGAAGGGAATAAAACCACATCAAAAAAATAAAACCCACCAAAACCCCCACTATCGGGAAGTCATGTGATTTCTTTACTTTCTAAACCAAATTTCTTTACTTTCTAAATCCACAGCTGAAGAGAGTCCATAGGAAAAGACAGAATTCCTTGGAGAGATTTTTCTAGACCATGCCTGTTTAAGAATGAGGATTTCACAGACATTTTAATTAGTGCTGCCCTGAATAACTCTGTTACCCCTTGCAAATCACTGCACTATAGACCATTTCCAGTACTGAACAGATCCTTGCAGATTTATATGAAACTCCTCTACTGACATTTTGCAATAACAAAAATGTATCTGTTTCTTGTTCTTGACAAGCATTACTCTAAAGATTTTCCTTTCCATCTTAACATTACTTTGTGTCTATAAGAAGTCTTGCTGACAGAACCTGTCAAAACCTTTATAAAATCCAAGTGCATTGTAAAGCTCTAATAGTAAGGCATAACTTTTCTTTAAATTCACACTGACTTCTTACTATTATTTTTAAATTGGCATTCCTAATAGTACCATTCATTTCATAACTAAAAAAAATTACCCAGTATGGAATTCATACTAAACAGTCTGTACTTCCCAGAATCCTCAAGCAAACTCAAAACCTGGTATCCTATTTCTATCTTTCATTTCAAGGCTCATTTAAGTAATTGCTAAAATATTAACAGCAGTATTAAATGGATTTGATATTGGAGTTCTTTTCAGGTCAACGAATGGTGAAGACCATTGTTCCAAGCAATTTGTTATTTATCATCCTCAGATGAACACTTCAATCTAAAACATTCCCTTCTCACTGGTCTTCAATATATGATGTCAAAAGTCTCTAAACTTCTTGTAGTAAACATGGGTGAAAAGGACTTTTGGCCCTAGCATCTTCTAGAAACTGCTTTATATTTTGGTCATCCAGTATTTCATCAAAATCCTTGACAGTGTTCCTTTCTCTATTTCTTGGGAAAACAAAAAGTTGTAATTTTTTCTTCTTGGGCTTACCTTATTCTGGATTTGCATAAGCCTTTCCCTTTCTGGAGCTCCTCACCAACCACACTGATTCCCCAAAGCAGCTATCTTCACTTTGTAGTCTGAGGCAAGAATAACTTAATTCCAGCAAAATGGTTATATTTGTGATTCCTCCTCTGGCCACCCTATTAACTATTCACAATTTTGACAATTTTGTTTTACCTTCAAGCTATATATTAACCCATCCTAACTGCATGTCAACAGATGATCTGTAAGCATTGAAAGAAACAAACAAACAAAATCAAATCCTCCCATGGAAAAAACCAAAACTCAACTCTGAGAGTTTCAGCATATTACAAAACAAAATGCAAATATGTTCATAAACATATAATGCCAGTGCAAAACATTCCATACATTTTAGGGAAAACAGAACCAGAAACAACAACGAAAGTATTTATTTACAAGTACACTTCACAGTTAACGTAGGTCCAAAAGTAATTACTATTCAGTTCTCTCATTCCTAAGATGTGCCTCTCTCTCTCTCTCTCTCTCTCTCTATATATATATATATATCCACATGTATCTTACTTAACCTCAGAAAGGAAGCTGTAATGAATTAGAGATTCTTCTACCACCACCACCACCTTAAGCAGTATTATTTGGTGCTGCCAGAGTATTCCTAGATTTGGAATAAGCCATACCTTAAGACTGAAGAATTTGTGTTCAAAAAGACAGGCAAAAAGCAGGGGAGGAGGAAGAGGAGAATTAAATATAAATCAAGTTAAGAACCAGCTACATGGAGAAGTAAGACATTTTTTAAATTTATGACTATATTCAGAAAGTTGCAGATACTTGAAAAACAGTATTAATCAGTCATCTACAGAAAAGGTGGCAACAGAGACTTGAAAATGAAGCACAAGATGTGCTGTATACTCACAAGATGAGTGCTGTATTATACTACATTCATTCCAACATCTCTGCCTTTCACTGTCTTCCTCCCAGATGTATTAAAGCAAACCCTTTATAACAAGTATTTTCTCCCATAAAGGTCCCTCTCCAAATACCAGTAGATATTACTTCCAACCCTTCAGTAATTTCTAGATTTTCTTTATATCTATTTTACACCTTTTTTAAAAGTAAATCTCTAAATGACAAAAAAACAGAGTTGATTTCCCTTCCCCTTTCCTACTCATTATTTATTCCCGCTTCAAGAATTCAGAGCCAAGAGGAGTTTTGAGTACTGACTTTAAAAATGCTCCAGTTCTTAATCAATAATCTGTAGAGGAAGGCACAGCTAAAGAGAATTCTTAGGTTTTGTAGAACAAGAATACCTCAAAAACAACTTTATGTTACTTTAATAAAAATACTTTCTTGTCAATAGAGCTAAAAGTGCTCAAAAACAATGACTTGTTAAATGCCTAGTCATTGATATGAAGTAATCTGGTTGAAGCTACATCATCTTGGAAAAACAGGATGTAGAAGAATGAACACAGTATTTAGTTGCAAAAATCTTTAGAAATATGACTGAAAAACTGAACTTTTTATCAGCTGACTGTGGGCAGAATTTTGGTAGCCAAGGCAGCCTCTCTGAAAAGAGGTGAGGAGCTGCCCTGTGTTGGGCACTGGAGACCCACTGCAGGACACAGCTGAGCCCGTGAGCCAAGCTGGTGGCATCCCTGGGAATCTCTGGTGGCACTGTACTTAGGAATAGGTAAAGTGCTGCCCAGCAGTGTGAGGGGAAGTGTGAGGAACAGCCCTGCAGGCACCAAGGTCAGAGGAGGGCAGAGACTCCCTGGCAGCCTGTGGAATAGACCATGCAGGAGCAGAGCTCCGTGCTGCAGCCTGTGGAGGACCCACACTGGAGTAGGAAAAGGTGTGAGAAGGAAGGAGTGGCAGTGAGCAACTGTTCCAGACTGACCAAATGCTCCCTACCCCAACCCTCTGGGCCACTGGGAGCAGGGAGGAAGCAGAAGAATTGGGAAAGGAGTGAAGTTGAGCCTTCGACTTCAAGGGCAGGGAGAGAAAGGTGTTCTAGGTCTTGTCTTAATTTCTCACAATCCAACTCTATTTTACCTGGCAATAAATTAGATTTTTTCCCCAAGTCAAGTCTGTTTTGTCTGTACCACCAATGGATTACTTGATCTCCATACCTTTACCTCAACCCATGAGCTTTTCCATCTTATTGTCTCAGCCGGTTGTGTTGAGAATAAGGAGTGAAAGAGTGGCTGGGTAAGCACCTGGCAGCCAGCCTCAGTACACCCACTGAAGAATTATGATGTACCAAAATAAATGGTTTGTATCTAGGAGAAGTTCTGAGGAAGAAGTTTTTGGTGATATCCCCTTAAAACTACAGATTACCAGCATCTACAATTGCTGCTGTTGATTGCAACAGCACAAATACCAGATTTTAAGTAAAAGTCTCCTAGCAATAAAGTAGTCTGCAGATCTACCTCCATAGGAAATAAATATTAAAAAAATTATTACTTATTGGTATAACAAATTGGTTGAATTTCCTACACCAACTAATGATAATTTTAATAAGAAGTTATTTCCTCAGTGATTTAGGTGCTTCTGGAAAAAAATTATTCACAATTTTTCTTTTGTTTACTACATTATAAAAATGGAAAATCTTCCATGGATGTCTACATTCTAAAAATTGTTGTCATCCCTTTTAAGTGGCAGAACATACTGGTTAACTTCATTTAAATGCTGAAGCCCTTTCATGATCTCAAAGGTTCAAGGAGATTACAGATAAAAATTACAGTTCTATAAAACACAGATAAAATGAGCACATATGAAAAGGACACACAACCAAAAAAGAGGTCATTAGGCCATGAATGTCCCCATTTGAAGTCAGAGAGCAATTACTCCCTACATAGCCCACAGCTCAGAAGTATTAGAAGCCTAAATGAACTAATGAACTTTCTACCCTTGGTTTTCTTCTAGAGGTGTTTGGAAGAATCACTCTTTTTTTCAGTTTTACTTGATCAGGAAGACACAAGACATCACTTATATCTGAAGAATGTTTCTCTCAGAATACTTTCTTACAGTCAGTTAAAACTGACATCACCCTGGAATTGTTTGAGACTAGGGCTAAATACACACCACTTAATACAGGGAGCTGAGCAGCTGAGGTTGGAAGGCACCTCTGGAGGTCATCTGGTTCAACAAAGAAGCTTCAGCAGGTTCACTAGAGCCAGTTGCAAAGGATCATGACCAGTTTTTGAATATCTGTCTCCAAGGAGGGAGACTCCACAATCTCTCTGGGCTACCTCTGTCAGTGGTCTGCCACTCCCACAATAAGAAAGTATTCCTGATATTCAGAGAGACACTCACATTTGCAACCACTCCTGTATCCTGAGCCACAAAGACCTGTCAGAACAGTTGAATTTAGATGAAGGTTCAAGTGATTTATCAAACGGGAAATTGTTAAGAAAAATCAAATGCTTTTCAAAGTTATACTTCTTAAAATTCTACACAGTTTTCTTACATTGTACTCTTTCTCCTTTCCTGAACAAATCCACCAGTCATGCTGACACTGCTGTTTGAAGACACTAAGTTAGGAGGTTGGGACTGGAACTGAAAGACTGTTTTGGTCCTGGCCAGAACAGAGTTAATTTTTGCAGTAGCCAGAAGGAAGCATGGTTAGGACTTGGAGATTATTCTATACCACCTCACGTCATCTTCTGGGAACTGGGGAATGGCTCCCTTACAGGTGGCAAGGGCAGAGGTCAGGTATTGTCAGGGGGTTTCTGTGGCAGTGGAGCAATCACATGTCAATCGTTCACCTTTTCCTGTAAACTCTGTCATTACTATTGTTGCTATTCACCTTTTTATCTCATTGCTGTTTCCAGTAAATTATTCCTATCTTAACCCATGATCTTTATATTTTGTGCATCCAAGTCTCCTCTGCAGCTTATCACAGGGAGAGGAGGAGTGATCAAGCAGCAGAACATCGTTTGGAGTGATTAATTGAGAATCCTAAACTGGGAAATAACATTCCACATCCGCAACACTGTTCTGTGATGTCCTCTCCAGCAACAATCTCTTTAAATGATACTAAGAGTCCTTCTTGGTAATGAAGCTGCTGTGTCCTCACCACAGCATCTGAGGCACAGTTCATGGCAATACCTGAACTTATGTAACAGAAAGAAATACGACTAGAGGTTCATTCTTAAGGTTCATATCAGCCCTAAGATACAATTTTTCATGAAGCAGGAAAGACCAGAACACCAAAAAAAATGATACTCTAAAATTCTGGTTCTTTGCAAAGATCAGCATATCTTAAGAACTTTACAAATCTGGTAATATAATTGGGATGGCATTAAATAAAGTGCATGATACTTTCAATTTATAAATGAGCTGGAAACTCAACAACTGCAAGTGATATAGAACCAGGTTTACTGGCAGAAGGATCACTATAAACTACCACTATTATTCACAGATCAAAACAACAAAAGATACTACCAAAAGGATGAAATAAGATCCTCCCAGAGACACAATCTCACTTTAAGCCAGGTTTTGTTTTGCTTAATCACAGTTCTCTGATTATATTTACACCCCTACAGCCAGTAACCTGAACAGAACAGAGTAACACATCACAGAAGAGGGACATGAGCATTTGGCTTATTATTATTTACCAGAAGTTTATTCTGGACATTAGAAAATGTTTCAATGTGATTTTCAGCAATCTTAATCTATTCTGATAAGGACCTTGTTACATAGCAAGTAACATAAAAATGTGTTAACTAGCTGTTCGCAATGCATCAACTCATAAACTATTTTCTTTTTAAAATAAGGAGCTAAAGCCAAAGTAGTAAAGCATCTGTCTCTAGCAATACACACCTGAAAAAGGTCACTGCTCTACAATGGAATTTTTCACACTTCAGGTTCTACCAGGCTTTGGGTTTACACTTAACACAAAGCCTTCCTTAATCTATAGCTGCTAACATGACCAAGTACATGCATGGATGCTTCAAATACCCATCTATGTTACCACAAAGCAATCTGAGTATTCATCCTCTGAAATAGATAGTTTTTAAAAACATGAAAAATTATTTGAATCCCAACATATTTTTATAGCTTTTGAAATTAAATTGTTCCATCATATTTACACAATGCCCAGGTAATTATTTTTATTTTTGTCATTACAGCAAACCATGAGGGGTAAAAGGTTGCCACATTCTCAAAATCAAATCTACTTTTGCATCACGCATGCCAGAGGAAAAATGTCACAATTAAATGGTTCATAAGTATAACACTAAAATTACTATTTAAGTCAATGTAATTGAACAGAAATTAAAATGTAGTTTTTAATTGCATATTACAACTTAAATGGTAGCATTTAGCAGAAAGTGTTAACTCATTTATTTTTTAATTGTTAGCTGCTTCAAGGCAATTGTTTTAATGCAGAAAAAAGTCAGAACCTCTTCAGTAAATTTGATTGTAGGACACTCAGGCATGTAGATCAAATAAAATATAGGTTGAATATGTAATTAGGTTTGGCCTGTGATACATTAATGTGGAGACAAATTCCGAAAGAAAGGGAATGAATGTTTTTCATTTCATTCCGTTCTCCCTCAAACACCACTCAATTAGGATTCTTAAATGTATTTTGAAAAGTATTTCCATTGGATAGAAAACATGAAATTGAAAATCTTCTGTAGTACATAGATCAATGAATTCTTCAGGAGAATTTTGTAAAATTCATAAACTTTAATAAGTACATAGGGTAGTAAGTCTCAACAGATTGCATGTGGCAGCTTATTTCATAATTACTTGACACATTAAAAATCTTCAGCCATGCTAAATTCACTGGAGAAGACAAGCCCAAGGGCATGCAGATACATTAAAGCATATGATTAGTCTTTACTAATAAGGAGTGTTTTTCCTTGCAAGGTTATTATTTTACTTATGAAAGTGTCAAATATTTTACAGCATCAGGCTGTATACTCTTCTTTTACCAACTTCAGTACAACATGGCATATTATGAGTATTCTGAAAACACTAACATATGGTATTTAAATACCATTCAATACAGTAAACCATCCTGTGATTGTGTCATAATGAACAAGATACTATTACACAGCTAATCCCGGTGACTGCTCTTCAGTGCTGTCCTCCCTTTTCTATCCTTTATCCAGCTTCTCTGTCAGGCTTCCTGGCACAATTTATCATAAGCTCAAGATCTTACCTCAGTAACATTTGAATTTTTTTTGTTTTGTGGGATTTTTTTTTAACATTGGTCTGTTGCTGGCAACATATTTCTCCTACCTTCATTCATCTTAAATTGCTTATCCAAAATCAGGGGGCTTTTGTGTCCCTTGACTTCCTTCAAATATAGTTTTAACTGTCTCCCTCTGAAGTATTTCACCACCACAGATAATATCTAAATAATGTTTTTCTTTTCACATCAAATGCAACTAATTTCTTTTACTAGCAGTGCAATCTTGCTCTAATGCCCTAAACCAGCCTGAATATTCTGATCTCTTAATATTTAACTCAAATGCAGGAGATACTTTGCATCCCCAAAGTGTGTAGACATAGTGGAATCCAATAGTATATGACTCAGGTCTACCAGTATGCTAAAACCCAGCAAAAATTCAGCACTCTTCTACAAAGGGACAAGATATACAAAGATGATAACATTCTGCTACAAAGAATACCAAAACTAGACATTTGCTTTCAACATACAAGTTCACTTTTGTAGAGAAAAAAAAAAGAGAATGGTATCTAGCTGACAACCTAACAGATATTCTGACATGGCTCAAGGCTAGTGAGAATCTTGGCTATGAAGTAAGAAAGAAAAAGAAAAGGAAAGGAAAAAGAAAAAAATCGACTGTCCCAGCAGAATATGCCTGAAAGAATCAGAAACATTATATGCATTTAGGATCCTAAATGGGCTACCTGGAAAATGTCATGAACATGGCCTGTACTAAACTTGACTTCAGTTCTGTTTTCCAACAGTCTTAAGTTGTCAAGCAATAATGAAGGTGGGTGGGGGGGGGTGGGGGAATCTGAGAAGTTTTTACATATTCATAAAACACAAATCTGTGATGACAACCTCAAGCAGAGCACTGCCAAAAACCTCCCAAAATTCAAAATTGTTAATTGTGATGAAATGGTATACATGTAATTGAAAAGAAGGGAAACACTAGTAAAACTAGTTAAAACATATAAACAGTGAGCTTGTCTGTCAAATTTCCAAATATAACCACAAAGTTTGGGCTAATTAAAAATCAAAGGTAGGCTTTTATTCACATGCACAGATTTTCCTTCCCATAATTTGTGGCCATTTGAAAGAGTCCCATTAACGTCAGTCTCATTCTTCCTGTGCTCACTTTCTCATTACCAGGCAAGTTTTCTGACCAAGGACAATAAAAAAAAGTGCTCAAGGCAGTGATATACTGCAGTTACTGGTATATATCCAGTCATTGAGACCAGTATCATTAAAAAAACCAAAACACACTCATACACTAGAAGCTACAAACCTAGATCCTCTATTGATTTATTTTCTTTCTAGACCTATTCCAATCCAGATTTCCAATGTGAATTACAAATATCATCAAGTGAATACTAAAAATTGAAGTATTATGTTTTCCATGTTCATGTTTGTATGTTTCTTTTAAAAAAACCCAAAAAACAAACAAACCCGGTCACCCAGGTTACTTTATGATTAAAAAGAACACCACAGGGTGGTGGATGGTCAGAATGGTGATGTTCCCTACGAGGTCTGTGTAAAAAAAATCTGATGCTATACAACATATTAGGGGAATGCACACTGTAAATGCATGCTTACTTTGTGGAAGTCTGAGGGCTGTAAAAGACCACAAGCTTTCCAAAATCCTCAATTGCAAATGATGCAAGAACATCCACTTCTCCACAATTTGCATCTCAAGTCACAGTATTTAAAAAATTCTGCATTTTGGAAATCATAGAAAGTACCATCACTATGATAAACTAACCTTACTACAATGTAACATTTCTCATACTGTGCCAATTTTAAGAGTGCTCTTCTCTTTTGCAGGTTTGGATGAGTAATATATTACACAGTAGCATTTTATAGGAATGGTTATGGACACAACTCCTATTCCTTTAAATGGAATACAATTGCATGCTCAAGTATGAACTGAGAGTTTGAAGACCAAAAGTGATCTTTTCAAGACTGCATTCTGCCTGACAAAACCCATACAGAAAATCATTAATTAACTGGTTGAGATTCTCTGAAAATTCTGAAGTGACAAAATGCTTATGTCAGAAGCATTAAATTGTTCCTTAACAAGGCAGGATTACATATTTATCTTTATTACAACAACAAAAGCCAAATATCTCTCACACTGTTCAGTTTATTTTTAATAATTGGAGTTTACCATAGATTACAATTTCTGGGTAATTTCTATAAATAAATTTGACCAAATCTCACTATATTCATGGTCCTAGGAAGAAAAGGAAAGGAAAGTAGCAGCACTATGAACTGTGAAAGAAAGATGCTGAATCTAACCAGATTTTAATTGGTTTGTCTGGAAAATATGATATAGAAACATCACTATGGATTTACACTTATGAATTAAAACTGGATTTATTTGAAGCTAACTTCCTTCTCCACCTAAAAGATAGCTAAAATCATATGAAGAAAAATAAGTAACTATTTTGCAACAGTTTGCACTTTTCAAATTCATGTTAAAAAGCCAAAAAGCGCAGCAGTGAATTGAACTACAGAAGTCAGTGCTATAAACTGCAAATTCTTTCTGATCCCTAAGTTGTGGATCCTGTGAAAATTCCATTTCAGGGATATTTAACATCCTTGCTTCTCATTTGTTGCCAAAATTGTGAGGGTACAGGGATTGTTGAATTGCTCTCTCCCTTCTCTTTGATGGTTAGGCAAGTGGGGCAAGGTCACAGTGATTAACCAGCTTTCATATCTTCTTCCAGCTCCTATCCTTGATATGTGCAACTACTCCCTTCTGCTTCTTTACTCTTCCTTTCGTAGTTGAGATAGGAGTGACTTTGTTTTGGGAAGTGAGTGAGGGAACTCTACCTAGGAAAACTAGGATTTCCATCAGCCCTTGACTCCAACTGGGCTAAATCAGAGCAGTCCCATCAGGTGTTTTTCTACATCTTCCCAGGCTGAGGGGAACACAAAACTGGTGCAACAAAAACTATTAATTACAAAAGCACTGTACAATTTCTTGCAAATTTATGTAAAATGGATATGCCCTTCAGGACAGAAGAGACAGACAATGACAAAAGTCAGATCTTCAAGGATTGACCGGGAAGGCTCAATTTCTAGTTTCTCCTCATAGGAATGAGGTTTCTCTTCTGTCAACTACCATGTTTTTCTGTGATACACAACTACCATGTCAATCTCAGAAATGCAACAGGACTCGAGACCTGAAGTAGATTAACAAGTTTAACCAGAGCTATGAAAGTAATGTAAAAAGCTATACAGCTCTAATCTGGACCCAGATTCAGGCAGGTGCCTGAATTGAGATTATAGTACTGCCCAGTGCAGAAACAAAGCTGCATTTCAAAAACACTGCACTTGTGTCCCCACAGGTTAATACTTAGCACAATTAACTGGAACTCTCTGGTAGTTTTCAGCTGCGAGACTCAAAAAACTGAGGACTACATACTGAAAGTACATGTGTAAAACTAGTCAGATTGAATTATGTCAGAAAGTCACATCAATCACTTCTTCTGGAACACAGATTCAGTTGGAAAACTATTGAAAGCTAAAATTTGACACCACAACATCTATAGCATGGTGTTGAAATCAGTGTATTACTCTGGTCTGTACAAGACAAGAACCCATGCCACTATATTTAATTAGAAGGAAAGTTTAAAAACTCAATCAAAATCAGGAAATATCAGGCAAATGTCAACTGTATTGCCTTAATTCAACACATATGCATGGCTGATTTATGTTTTTAACTAGTGCATAAGTGTTTATATAACATATTGTTACTATCTTTAGGAAATGTCCTTAGGGAAATATATATTTTGGCTCTTTCTTTCCTTTGCAATTTAGACTGAATTTTGGTTGTGCTGTGAAAAATACCTTTTCCAAACCCCCTTCTTTTTCTGGTTGCCATATCAAATAATTTGTCTATATCATTTAGATAAATTTTAATACTATCTTTATATGTTCATAGCATGACTTTCTTGCTTGCAGTTCTAGCTGGCCTGAGCATGGTATATTTGAAAGCAGGATATTACTGAATGATCTATATTCTGAAAACACACCATTACTTTTTCTAAAAATACATGAATAAATAAAGAAATAAGGTTTCCTATGCTTTGTTAACCTAACCTAACTAAAGGTCAAAGAGAGAAAAAAAATACATAAATTACACATACTTACATAGCAGTTATTCAGTTTCTGTTTATTCACAGTCTTTACATAGTCATGACCTATTTCAGGCAAAACTCCCTAACTCTATGTTTCATGCTTACTATTTGTGGCATTTGTCTCAGTCATAAAACCTATTTTCTCTGAATCCAAGACTAGGAGAAATTAATTACTTCATTATATGTTTACAAGTACAATTTGTTCTTTGAAGTATATTTGCCATAACATTGAAATCACCAACTTGAGATGCTAGTAAAAGAATACATCATCATCCTATCATTTTATTCTTCTTTAAGAAAACCCAAGGACTAAAAAGCTTTGCATGTTTAATACTGCAGATTAAATTAGATTCCTGACCCTAATGATTTGATATTCACAGCTCAAAAGCAGACAAGCCTTACTCTAGATTTAAATATGTGGGTCATCCTCTCCAAGGAAAACTTAATAATTAAAAATAATACTTTTTTAGAATCACATTTATTCTCTCCTTAAAGCTATTCAAGTCCAAAGTAAAGTACTTAGAAGCTTAAATACTCAAGATAGAAGCCTGAAAAGAAGGTTATTGTCTGCATTTAAGGAAAGATGACTCAAAGAGGACGTAAACGTAAATAAATTTATTGTTTCTAAATAAGATGGACTGGATAGAAATATGCTAAATGCACTAATTTCCTAGAAACAGACTACTCTGATTCAACAGTCACATAAAGAAAACAAAATTAGCCAGAAAACCAACAATAACTTAGCTGTCAGTTAAAATGCTTGAAAAACTGAAAAAAATCTTTCTGGTTTTCCTGTGTTCCTTAGGCTGACTGAGTTGGGTGGCTAACAAAGAAGAAAAGAAAGAGGAATAGAACCATCAATATGCAATTAAATAAACATTTTAGAATAACCAAGCTGTAAAACTACTATGTTGGTATATCCTGATCTCTTCATCACCAACATAACTTGTATCAAAAGGATGCCTTCAGCACACTCTCCCTGGGTGCCACAGAGGTCATGAAGCAGACCCTTTTGAGAGCCATGACATGTTCAGGACAACCAGGGGATCAGGCTCAGCCAACACAGGTTTTTGAAAGGCAAGTTCTGCTTGACTGACCTCATCTCCTTTTCTAGCATAAGATGACACACTTAGTGGATCACTGAAAGGCTCTGGATGTGCCCACCTGGACTTTAATAAAGCCTTGGACACCATTTCCCACAGCATCTCCTGCAGAAGCTGGCTGCTCATGGCTTGGCCAGGTGCTCTGGTGGATGCACAGAGAACTGTTGGGATGGCTGGGCCCAGAGGGTGCTGGTGAATGGAATTACATCCAGTGCTGATCCCCAGGGCTCAGTGCTGGCACCAGTTCTGGTGAATATCTTTATCAATGACCCACGTGAGGGGATCCAGGACACCCTCAGTGAGTTTGCAGCCACACTGAGCTGGGTGGGAGTGTTGATCTGCTGGAGGGCAGGAAGGCTCTGCAGGGGGATCTGGACAGGCTGCATTGATGGGCACAGGCCACAGGTCTGAGGTTCAACAAGGCCAAGTGCTTGTGCCTGCTCCTGCCCTTGGGTCACAACAGCCCCTGCAGGGCTACAGGCTGGGGCAGAGTGCCTGGAAAGATGCAAGCTGGAAGAGGATTTGGGGGTGCTGGTCAACAGCAGCTGAACATGAGCCAGTGAGTGCCCAGGAGGCCAAGAAGGCCAATGGCATCCTGGCCTGCATCAGCAACAGTGTGGGCAGCAGGACCAGGGCAGTGACCATCCCCCTGTATTCAGCACTGGGGAGGCCACACCCTGAATCCTGTGTTCAGTTCTGGGCCCCTCAATTCCAAAAGGACACTGAAGTGCAGGAGAGAGACCAGGGAAGGGCAATGGAGCTGGGGAAGAGTCTGGAGTACAAGCCTGATGAGAAGCAGCTGAGGGAGCTGGAGATGTTTAACCTGGAGAAAAGGAGGCTCAGGATAAATCAGGTAACAAGAAAATAGCCTCAAATTGCACCAGAGGAGTTTTAGATTGGATATTAGGAAAAATTTCTTCACTGAAAGACTGGTCAAGTATTGGAACAGGCTACCCAGGGAAGCAGTGGAATCACTGTCCTTGGAAGTTTTCAAGAGACTGACAGATGTGGCACTTACATGTGGCTTAGTGAACATGGTGGTGCTGAGTTGGACTAGGTGATCTTAAGAGGTCTTTTCAAACCTAAATGATTATATCAAACTTATCAATATTTCATCACTAGAATTCTGTTGCACAGAAGAAAAATATATACATTGTTCCATACCTGTCCACTGACCACAGACAGGAGCCAAAAAAAACAGATTTAAACAATTATTTTTAAAAGCGCGTGTGTAATTTTTCATTAATAGTAATAACTCTAATGTAAATATGCCAACTGCAGGAGTAGCCTATGCAACATAAACCGTACAGTTTTTTTAACATGCAAACCCCAGTATTCTCCTCACGCTGAGTCTGCAATATTTGCAGCGACACTAAGCATAAAAAACCACAGGAAAACCTGAACTCTTAACACTTTCAGTAACACTGTAATGCAGATTTTATTTTATTTTATTTTAAATGAAGCACCTTTTCAGTAACATTACATTTTTAAGAGTTTGGTAATAGAATACTGAGATTTTCACCTTAGGGTTATTAAATTCAATATGGCCCAGATCAATAATGACTCAAAGTCATCAACATTTGATGAGAATTTGGAGCTCAGGTTAAAATGTATTATGAACTTAGACTACCTCCAATTAATAGCTTCTTAACTGACACTAACATGTATGGTTGCTGGCAGTCTCAATACAGAGCCTTATATTCACTGGGAACACAGATTTACTTTCTGGACCTACAGCAATCCTTCCGAGTCAGGATTGAGGCCCAGTAGGTAACACTGTGAGGAATCTCAGACTGCTAGCTGCTCATTCGTACCTGTCCCAAGAATAAAAGGGCGTTAGAATCCAGACCCACTTTACAAATAGCATATTTGCTGCATTGCTTAGAAAGAGAAAATAAATTATTTCAAAGCTAGATGACCTCAGGCTGCACACCAGAACAGAATAAACCTTCCCCTCAAAGACCAATTTATTATAACATCTGGTTTACGCAGCACCTTAATCCTGCTAAGATACAAACTGCTTGTTTAAGAAATTAACATTTTTTAAAAGCTTGGAAACTGTATTCAGGTAATCTGTCACGTGACATCTGATTAGAACAAGCACCACATTATTTGCTACTAAAGAAAAAGCATACTCAGATTTCAAAGCAGCACAGATGTGGGAAGATCCAAGGCAGAAGAGAGCAGGTGGCAGGCTAGCTGGCAATTATAAAATGTACAAGGTTATAAAATGACTAAATTGTCAAAGCTATACATTTTAAGCTAACAAAATAGTAATTTAGCATTTGTATAGCATTTTGCCTTTTAATATTAGAAAGCAGAGAGATCTCCTCTGTACATTTAAAGTTATATTGCTGTTCCACAGGCAGCTTTCAAATAAAACCTTCATGATTAAAAAGCTGACTCAGTTATCAATATCTTATATCTGAAACACAGTCCTTTGATGGCCCAGGCTGAGAAAAACAAAAGCACAAAATGCATTTTAACCAGAAAGAAATTCAGCACCAGAATGATCAGAGTCTACAGTTCAATAATTAAGAAAAAATGGTAATTACTTCATTTCCAGCATCTTAATAAACTGTGTAAAAACAATGCTTATGTATGCTTTTATTTCACAGTATTTTTAATAATCCTAATTTAAAGGTTAACAGTATATCAAATGCAAATGATATATACTAAGTTTCCCATGCTCTGTGCACAAAAAAGTTTTTACTACTCCTGCTTTCGTAAAATCAAGCCAGGTGCTCCTGCAATATCAAGATGCCAAGAAGTGCTGCAGGATAACATGAAAAACAAAAATAATGAGAAACATTTTCTATCCATACATCTGGTCCAGCTGGAAGGGATCAGGCACTGTCTTTCTCCACCTTTATCTCCTCTTTACAGTGCAAGCAAATATCAAAAGGTCAAAAGTATTCACCAGTCATTGAGACAGAACTTGGAACTCTATCTTCATAGATGAATGAGTGAAATAATGATATGATATGAAATGGAGATTCCAGTGGAGATGATGAGGAATCTGTAAACCAAAAGGAATTATAATCCTGGTCCCACTGAAGACAATGATAAATCTCCCAATGATTTCTTAAGGGCCAAAATTTTCATGCAACAACAATATTCTTCACATATGCAATGAACTCTCATAAAAACAACATGTTACAAATCATATAAAATCAAATCAGAACAAAGAGTATGAGGGAAATCCCACTGAGAGAAATGATTCATCAATAGCATGATTCCAAAAACAGTGAATACACATATTCTCACATGAATATTTGCAGAAATGATTGAATAAAATAATTGCAACAAAATATGTCCTCTAATAAGTTCCCTTTCTTTCTTCCAGGTTCACATAATAAGTTGCTCAACAGGGAAGTAAAGGGTTAAATCACTACTAATTAATGAATAGTGCCTTAACAACATATTCAGGCTACTACATCTCAAAGGAAGTCCATTCTCTCTAAATTTCCCTTAACCACTAATAAGCATACATACAAGTTTTTCAGTCACCTTTTAGTGAGATACAGGAAAAAAACCCTCAAACTTGAGCTAAGTAAATGAAGATCTCGACAACCTGTAAGATCTTACAGATGATCTTTTCAGAAACAGAGCACAAACATTCAGTGATAAAACAAAAATAATCTTTGAAATAAACTTTTTCTTTGCTTGTTTTGCTTTGAAGAGTTTTGTTGATCAGCATGAGAAGAAGCTTTTAGCAATTCCTCCCAGGTTCTTACTACTCATGCAGTTTGCATGAATAGTACAGCCAGCACTATAAAAATAGGCAATTTAGTCCTAGGTAAGTATACGAGTTCCTACATAGCAAAAAAACACCCCACAAAACCCTCTCTAGAGTCCCATTACTTCATTTACATGCTATCAAATACAACTGAGTCAGCCCACACGATTTCCAACAGATCAAGTTCAAGAACAGGACAGTTGGAAAGGTTTCATAAAATATACAGGTAACAAGCTCTTGGTATGTGCCTCCACCTTCATGTGTTCCCAAATCTGAATTTAAGCCTCCTGACTGCAAAGCAAATTGAGTATTTCTTTCTCTCAGAATTTATGAAAGGTAGTAATAAATAATAATAAATTATAGTAATTTTACCTAAAACAAAACTGGAACAGACTGGAAAAGCATTGTATCCCATTATTCCCATACAGCCTCCCCTTTTTTTGTGGTCTAAAATTCCAACTATTTAACCTACCGTCATAAATATGATTTTCTAAATTTACTATTACTGTTGACCTAGTCTTTCTGTATTCTTTTTTTTTTCAAGTACCACAATTAAAGCTATACTAAAAAAGTACTAAAGGTGGATGGATCACTGCTACGAAGAAACACAGAAAAATTACCTCTCCGTTTTGCAATACTGATATTATCTTTCTTTTATTATTTCATTTAATTTTCAGTCCTAACTAAAGAATAACAACATGGCAAGACTAGCTCCTTATGAACATAAGTTCAGTCATTCTCAAACTTGGGCAGAGAAATAACTACACAATGCTGTAAGCATGTTTTCATCCAGCTACATAACCTCATGGAAAGAAAAGGGAAAACATTCCTCTTTCTCCTTCCCTTGGTAGATCATTTTACAATGTCTAAGAAGGAAGCTGTTTTCTTCTCTATAACCTGTTCTTTTTCTACTTTGATACTTAAATCCTATGAAAGCAGTAATCAAAAAGAATAAATCACAAGGAAAAAAGAACTCAAAGTATTCAAAAATAATAAATCAACCTAAGAACTGAACATAATCTAGTCTTTCTATCAAATTAGGCACTTTGCACAGTACAGCGCTTCCACTAGTTCATTAATAGGTGCCTCTAAAGTACAAATATCAACAGGGCAGTGCAGCTGATGAACTATATTAAATTACTGTAATCATCTACACTTGGGATGCCAATAGCAGGGAAAGCAACTCCACTTGTTACTCCTAGAAGGATGACAAATATACTACTTTAGCAAACTACTTTGATGTTGGCTGGTACATAGTCCACATCCCTGAGCCACCACAGAAGATAAGGGAAAAAAGGAGCTAACAGGCTTCCTTATGGGTGAAGAATGACAATACCAAGAAAAAGTCTGATGACAAAATGATTTACAACAGAGTAACATTTTGCTAAAACAAGCAGAACTAAGAGCTGGACGTCACACATCACTTGGTTATATGTCCATGCAAGAGGCAGAAGAGGGATGTTGATTCAGTTCACATGCATGATGTGATGAAAAATACGTATTTCTAAAACGGAAAATGTATCAAATGACAGTTAGGAACAATTCACTTGTGGTACAACCATTTTCTCATTGAGCTTACATTACAAATCATGTGACACAGCCTTTTTCCTATCAGATACAAATGGCTCCTATAGGCTCCTAGAGCCCGTGACATATATTCTCCATTTCTTTGTGCAGTTTATGAATCTGTTTCCCTCCACAATTGTATTAACTGTTGATGTTGCACCCTATGAACATATTAGCTGTCAAGCAAAGGGAGCACAACCCATCAGTTTGTTCAGGTCAAACACTTTACCCAGACAGCATACCTACAAACTGCCTAGTTGTCCCTAAAAGGTAAACCCCTTTTGAAACAGAATATAATTTTTAAAATACACTAATTTATCAAAGCAATGAGACACAATACTGGAATATCTAGATGAAGTGTAGAAAATCAAGTTAGTTTTGTTGAGGACACCTGGAAGGATGGACCTACAACTAGTTCTCCTAGCAGTGTCTCTGAAGATACAACTTCTATATATTTTGCGAGGAGGTGTAAATTTATAGAGGGAATAGGCCCAGTCGTATTCAATTTCTCCATTTTCATGGAAATTCAAAGACAGACTCAATTTATGTCTTTGGGGAGGGGAAAATTAGTTTGTGGATCCAGATGATCAAGCACACAACCAACCCAACTTTACTCCAAACACACCCTTTTCACCTGTCTTCCAAGGGAGGCAGATTTTCACAGCAGACTAATTTACAATGTTTATTCTCAGTTCCAACATTAAAATTATACATTTTCAAGCTAGTATGATTCAATACAATTTACCAGAACACAATTATACTAACTGCCACTAAGAACCCTTATCTCTGAGTAGAAAGAACCTTAACAACAGGCCTAAATTGAATTGTTAGAACTGTTCCATGCATCAGATAAAATGCACAAAGTACCTAATCAGTTCTATCATCAAAAGATTATACATCTGCATATTACAAAGAGGAGGTTTCTTCTTTTTCCTTTACTTTTCTTTTAATAGAGAAGAATCTATTCTTGCAAGCAAAATGTTATTAACTGCAATTAAGAGAAAGAACCAAGCCTCATACAACTTGACAGCATTACATTCTACTAATTTCTAGTGAACAAGGATAGTATTTATATTAGAAACCATAGAGAGCTTTCATATGGCTTAATCAACGACATCCTATTATAACAACATTTCCAGTATCATTACACAAATTACACTGAACCTTAATATAAATTTTTCTGTTATATCTCTGCCAGACAATTAATACTTCTCTACATTTTAATGGTATATGAATACTGTGGTGGTATATACACAATATTCTGTTTTCCTGAGAGGCAAGCAAATGAATCAACATTTAAAATATATAACAACATGAAAGATTTTGAACTTACCTTCTTTTTCTGGGTTCTGTTCCTGCCTTCCAACCAATCATCCATCTGTTCCTCAATCTCTTCAATTGAAGCACCATGATCATAAGATGGTATATATGCACTTGATTCCAGAGCTGTGTATACAGGGAATTCTAATTTTGGTTTCTTGACTTTAGGCTTCTTCTCTTCTATACAAAAGCAAAAAAGAAGAAAAAGTAATGCTACTAGTACTGCAGGCATTACTGCAAGTAATACTTCAGAAGCAGGTTTAGCTCCTCAACTCTTAATTCTATCTTAAAACTTCCATTGAGGAAGCGGCTTCAATTTCTTTGTTAAAAAGAGAATCAGAGTTTTGAATAATAATTTTATTTTTATTAGAAGTAAATAGCAATGAACCCACTTAGCCCCTCTTCCATCTGAACTATGCCTGAAAGGGCCAGGTGAGTTAGCTCTTGTTACTGCTACACCACTTGGCAAAGAAGATTAGTACAGGCAAAAGCATAGGAGCTGTTAAAGGCTTCTGAAGTCCAGCTAGCTTCAGAGAACTTGGCAAAGTGAATTTTAGACAATTCTGTATTACTTTATGGTCAGCTATGCTAAGTAGAAGCTTGTGAATCAACAGATGGCTTTTCTATTCTCAGATTTCTCCAACCACAAATAGCTCTGTTCTAGCACTTACACATCTAGGAAGATTTAAATGTTGGACCTCATTTCTTAACACTGATTACTGTTTTCTGCTCTCTCTGCCTTTCAAATGGTACTAAATGGGAGCAGTAAACTCACAGGAAAGGAAGGACCACAATAACCTAAACCCCAGCACATAAAAATGCATCCACTATATAAGATGATTTCAAAAGCAAGATTTAAAATGGGACAATTGACAGAACTGTAGGAAAGATGAGTAGCAGAAAGAAGCTTAAACATTCAGAAAGCATCCAGAAACCTCAGGTGTGTCCAGTGGGACTCTACTGTTTTTCCCTCTTGTATTCAAAATATGCCATATTCACAGTGACTAAATGCTCCTAACCTGAAAGAGTTGATCTAATACTCCACTGCAATCGAGGGAAGTTCTACACTCCACTCCACCTTTTCACTCTCCACTGCATATCTTTATGCTCCTCTCTCTTCTATTGTGTTTCCACAATCATCCAATCTCTCAGCAAACTACTTCAATTTATTAAGCAAGTAGAAAACTACTCTTAATACTCAAATAAATAGAAAAAAATCCAAGTCATTTAAAGGTGGTGGGCAACAAAAAGAAGAACCACACTTGTCTGATCAGTTTATCTGCCTTTGCAACCACACCCTAATACTTCAGAGGAGAAAAATCTCTTTTAAAAATTCCTAAAGAGGACAGAGGACTGTTCCCTACAGACTCTCAAGCAGAGTTTCTTTTCCTAAAAGTGTATGTGCAGAAACAGCACACTGAAAAAGACTCAAGGGATTTGACAAACCCTTGGAACTGAGTATTCAAGAAAACAATAAAGGGATAGAGAACTTTTTCAAATCCAAAATGAACAGAAAATTCATACAGATCTTGAAAGTTAACAGGATGACTAATGAGCTTTTAAACTTTTCACTGTTCAGAGTTTCACTGCACATTGTTCAGAGACCTGTTTTTGTAAAGAATCTTCAACTTTACCTGTCAAATTTCAATAAATTAAATACTAAGTTAAAATTTGTATTTTGATTTCTTTTTAACATCCTTCTGTAGGGATGCCTAGTAAATATATTGAAATGACAGATACCCCTCATAATTAAGTGAAAACCCAAAAGTGTAATATCAGCATTTGTCTCACTATGCAGATAATAGTAAAGACAACATAGGTACAATTTTTTTGTCTATTTCAAAAGGTAAATTTTATAATCAAATCATATATATTAAATATTATCCCATTTTACTCCAAAACTGCTATGTATAACAGCTTCTAGAATCCCTTAAGATTCGCATGGGAAAGTAACAATAGCTTTACCAGCTCTTTATTGCAAACACTGATACTGGCAAAAATACTCTAGGAAGTTAAATTCAATGACAATTTTCACCACCTTATTTCAATCCCTCAAAGTAATCAAGCACACTGTGTGTGTTCGCTTGGAATTACTTAACACTGGAGATACCCCATGACAGTTGGCTTTTCCTGTATCTTGCACCCCATTAGCAACTGCTTATTAATTTTACCTCTCAAAATATGCAAATAGTTAAAGACCAAATGCTTCCAACCAATATTTAAAAATTAAGAGCATAGGCTGAAATAGGTCATCTAAGCTCTTGCTGTAGTTTTGGAAGTATTTCTGTAACTATTTCCAGAGGACACTGTGCTCCACTTTAAAATGAGGTATCAAAGACAGTATCTAGGCTTTCTTCAGGCAGTTAAGTGATAGAGGAAGACCGAACATAGATAAGACACCCTGCTGTTTCCTGACTATCAAAGGAATGAGAAATCCCACCTAGAGAAGATGGCTGTACAACCTCAAACAAGCACTCAACCAGAATTAAAAAAACCTTATCTCTACTGTCTCCCATGCATATACAAAAAGATGAAGGAGTTCAGTGTATCTCTTGATACCACAATGGCTGCCATTTTGAATTAAAAAAAAATAAATAGAAGTCACAGCAGCTTTGACATAGGGCTCCCAATAACCTATCAAGAAGAGTTTCATCTCAAAATTTTCAAAGCCACTTTCCAGAATAGGAAAGCGCATAAAAAGCAGTTTAATGGTAACATCATAAAGGATTTTAGACAGAGGAAGTTCAGAATTTATGTTTAGCAGTATGAAGCCTCAAGGCAGCTGAGTACTGGTGCTCTTTCAGGTTAATATGGAGAAAGCAAAACAGACCACTGGAACTATTTCACCCAAACAACAGAAGTCCACAGGAGATACTCAGGAAGAAAACTTCCCTCTTTCATGTTATCTTTTCACTATCAGCAATTCAATTGGCAGCCTAAAAGACACTTCTGACCTGACCAGGCACTTTGCCCTGAAGAGAATATGGATCAGGTTTTCCAAATAGTAGATGATGCCTAGACAGCTGAATCCTGTATCTGCTAAGGCTTGACAGACAGCCAGGAAGTTGGTGCAGCTGCCCACCACTATGACCTAAAGTAAGGATGTGTTTGATCGTGCTGACAGTACTGACAACTGCAGCTGTGATTCCAAATTTTGAAACACAAGTGTTCCCTTAATATTTACTTTTGTTTTCCAATGGTGCTGGTTTTAGGCTATCCACTATAACAGAATAGGCTTTAAAAAGACGTTTTCCTCCTCCAGTCTCAAATATTGTTACACCCAAATCTATCTAAAATGCAGGAAAAACATAGAGAAAAACTTTCCTAGGTTCCTCTCAGTTCTGTGACAGTGAGCTCAGTGTCTGCTGGAGATCCAGTCAGACCACAGTGCCCTATGAGGGCACCAATATCCAGCAAACCATCACTATATCCAGAGTTACTGGCACTCATACAACTAAACACTGGGGAGAGAAAACAGTCTTGGTAAAACAGAGCCTGACTTCAACAGGGTAAATGAAAAGCTTACTCTCATTAATATTTTCTGGGAAGATTATGTACTTTAATTGCCAAATTATAGTGTAATAACTTTTTTAGTCTAATAAATAGAATTTAAAAAACAAATGGAATTTTCTTGCATATATGGAATCCAAGATCATAAGCACAATGGAAATTGTTTAATATCTACCAGTCCAATGTCAACAGATCAGTATTTTACATGACTTACAACTTTTAGAAAGTTCTAGTCTTTTTTAGCAGAAGTAATTTTATCATTTCCCAAATTCATATGGCAAAAACACTGATTTCTGAAAGTATTTTATACCTTTAGAACTATCAAGTTCTTTACCAGAAGAATAAAATCTAATGTGTGTTTAACAACGTAAGAGTTAAAAAAGAGAGATGCAGCCTATGTCCCCTATGTTTGAACATCATATGAATACATCTATCACTGGGATGCCCAGACTTTACAGATAACAATTAGCTAACTCTCCTAAAGTACAACACTTTATGTTTCTAAAGGCCTCCAATACTGTTCCTCTACTGGCTATACATTTTACTAGTTTATGATGCCATGATCTGGGTTTTGAAGTCTGATTAATTACTTGCACATAATCAGACACTTTGATCTTCCTCATTAGTTCTTCCCCCTTGTTACTACATAATTTTACCATTGGCAGAATTAATAGTATCAAGCTAATGGTTATTTGCTTTAAGATACATCAGGCATCAGATAAGGAATCAACTAGACTTTATGGATCAAGTGGCATGTAATAAAACAGTGATGCTTTTTCCATAACAAGTATCAAAGGTCCTGAATTTTAAAGTTTTCATTTATATTGATTTTACATGTTAGCTGATCTAAACATAAAGAACTCAGAGAATTTCCACAAAATAAAAAAGCAACTGCTTCACAGAGGAATAAATAAGACCAAAACTAGGCACTGAACTTCTGCAAAGAAATTTCAACACATCAAGTTGTAACTCTCTCTCTCTACAAGGCTACTAAGCTTTAAGCATGAACAAGAATTCACAGAAAATACAGTCAAAAAGACAGTGATATCTTGAAAATCAAAGGGACAAACTGCCTGATACCTCATGCATTAGTAAACAAGAAATGTGACCACACAAAAAGGTAGACAGCAAACATCTTTCTGGCAAATCAGTATCTCTTTTTTCAATACAGTTCACTTACCTATGTAACTATGAAAGACAACCAAAGCATCTGTAGCATTAAAATTTGTTGAAAACATGACAAGAAAAAAATTCACTTACATGTACAGTAACACAGTCAGACAGAACACAAAGAACCCAGAAGCCCGGAAAAAAAATGTACTAAGGTTTTGACAGTCTATTGAAAAAATGGAGCAATTTATGTTCAATGCAAATACAGGGCAAACACACATATGCTTTAAAAAGTACACATTACTATCTCAAAGTCAAAGGGATTATATGAATGTATGAAGAATTAGAGACAGATATACACATCTGTACTGGGACGTACAAGCTAGTTTATTTTTGAGCAAACTGACTAAAGACATGCTCAGGGATTAATGTATCCTCAGCTCCAAGCGTGTCTCAAGCTACAGCTTTTGATGACTTTCATCCTTTTCTCCTGAAGACCTACCCTTCCCAAAACTTCCAATTCCCCCAAAATACAAAAGGGTTAGAAACTTTATTATTAAGGCTCCAATATATGAGTGCTAATTTGCCTTCCAACATATAATGAAGCATGCATGTCTCTCTCAAATGAGACTCACGTATTGTATATTTTGGAATATTTTCCATAAAGTCTAAAGCAAGTTTTGTGGGGAGAGGCACCCTACAAGCCTAATTGAAACAACTGGGAAAAATATACAAGCTTGAAAGTCCAAAATTCTTTCAGCAGTCCAGCCAAAACAATCAGTGAAATGGATGATACATAGTTTGCCATAATTAGGTTTTAGAGATAACAATTAAGTGAGCAGAACATTCACACTCATACCAACCAAAAAAAGTGCATTGCATAAATTAATTTTCTCTGAATCTGTCTGTCAGCAAATCATTACTGAGTAGCCATATCAACACTACATTTTGGCAGAGATTAATACTAAACACAATTACCAGAAATATTTATCAATTATTTGGAAGTAAAAGGAAAGTAACTTTCAGTATAGTGCTAGATTCCATAAATTTGGATCAAATGGTTTACAGTGAAATGGAAAGTACAAGGAGAAGTAGGAACACAGACTAGCTGGTAGTCTGGGGACTATCAAATCAAAAGTGTTTTTGAAAATTACAGTTAAGGGCCTTATGCCACATCTGCACTTAGAAGGGACTTTGGGCAAGGAACATTTGATATCAAGGCTTGCATTAATAGTGAACAAGCAATCTGAAATGAACTATCAGAGAAGTGGGAACTAATGTAATCTGTGATTCTGTAATAACCACAGAAGAAATATGATTTTATAATCAGAAGATGACAAAATTTAGAACATTATATACAAACCCAGGACCCAATACTTCTAGATACACTGCAAAATTAATCAAGTACAGAAGATCCACAGAAATTAAGGGCTCAAGAAAGGCTTTATATTAAGAAAACCTGCAGATAAATAGATTTTTTTTAGGCATAGGCATGCTAATAATGAAAAGCTTAAAGTTAAACCTGGAGAAATTCATACTGAAATTAGGATCTAACTATATAAAAGCAAAATTAATTATCTGAACAAACCACGAAGAACAGAAGGTATCTCAAGGTTTACTGATCTATATTGTATCCCGAGTAACAAGGAAGAGCAAATTTGAAGAGCAGCACTGGTGCAAGTCAAACAAGACAGCTCAAGAGAATCAGTATTTTTCCCTGATTTTCACCTGTAAGAGACCGAAATAAGCCCATTATACTAAAAGACCTAATGATGTCTCCTATCCCTAGGTTTCATGAAACAATGTAAAAAGCTACCCAAGCAGCATGCTGTATTCCTAACTGTCAGGGAAGGGCCACCAATCAAGCCTAGCTAAACCTGATCAAACGTATTGAAGGTTTCACTACAGCTCTGGATGTTTGGTGGCAGGCACTTGGGTAAGAGTGCTGTAAGACCCTAACGGAGAGACATAAATATCACATCATAAAAGCCCAACACAGAAAGGCAGCCCATCAAGTAGCCAATGGGCTTGTAATTTCGTACTTCACTTGAAGCCTGAATGATGGGGGTAAGGAAAAAGCAGAAAAACCCATATACTATTCAACATGGTTTATAAGTAGAAACAAAACAGTTTCTTGGCATAGATTGTTCCAGATGCCTTGTACATCATGGCAAGAATTCTGGATTCACAATGCAAATATATTTCATAACTGGGATGCCAGTGAAGAATTCACTTGCAATACTTAACAGACACCATTTTTTTGAAAAGGAGTATTTTAAAAATAAATTTAAGTTTTCATACTGAATATCAGGGAAAACAAACTAAGAAGGAAAGTAAGGGAACTGCCAAAGCTAAGTATAAAGAAAGAAAAATAGATGTGCTTCCCCCAAAATGGACATCATTGAAAGAAGTACTCCATGCAAAAACAGCTTGAGAATTTCTAGTGATAACTACTCAAACCTTGCAATTTAAATTTAAAAACTGATTGATCCGTCCTGACTGTATGCCTATGTCATCTTAGTTTAATAATGCCTATTCAGTGCAGCTAATACCTACTGTACTTTATATCCCACGACCATGAGGAACAGGGCTATCCATTGTGAAAGAACCATTCCCTGATGCAGGCATCACACATGTGACATCACAGGAGAGGGAGAAGTTGGAAGAAAATTTATTAATTAAAGCACTTCCATTTAAAAATAAAACTTTGTCTTCCTACATTTAAATGTGAAAAATGCATAAAAAAATGTAGCGTAAACCATTTGTACCATTTTCCCTTTTGCCCCTACACAGCTTTCTATAATTCCTATAAAACCATATTTCCTAGACACCTAAGATTGTATTATAAGTTACTCTCTTTATGTAAGGTAAAGTTGCTATATTTCATTAATGTAGCAATGACAATTCTGGATGGATTGAGAAGTGCTGCAAAAGTGCCAGAAAAATAAATCAAAACTGCATGATATTGACTTACCAAGAAATTATTTTTTCACACTCCTTCCCAAAAATAGAACTCTAATGACATCTCAATACTGTCCTCTCTTTCCTGCTTAGCAAACTATATTTTCCTCTCCAGTACCCTACTCTGGTTTTAATTCAAGCTGCCTACAGAATATTGCAGTTTCAGTGGAAAAGCAGACAGGCAAGGGGGTAAACTAGCAATTAGGGCATGAAAAAACAAGCAGTGTAAAACAGCTATTGCTAATCAGCATGAGATATGTTTACTCAATTAAATAGATGGAACCTTTATTATGACCTTGCATCCCAGGGATAGTGTCTAAAATTAAGAAGAATGGGTGCAAACAAAAATCACATTTGGTGATTTACAACCTTTCTATGCTAAATGTGATGTGACAATGCAGAGCAACACAATGAAATAAGCAAATTTAGCAGATGCTTTGCATGCAAGCTTCAGGAAAAAATTTTTTTTTTTTTTTTTTTTTTTTTTTACCTACAGTAACATGGATGAATCACTTGTTCCTCTCTTGGGAGTCTTTCTTATTAAAAAAAAAGGTAACTGACAGCTCATTCTGCTGCCCAGCTATACCACTGCTACGGCTGACCAAATAATTCCATGCCAAATCTCAAACTGCTAATTACAGGTGGTGATTCTCAATCCTCCTTGCTCCCTGCCTGCAAGCCTAGGAGGGGAGGGCAGGATGCCAGTCAGTGAGACTGGTGAGGACTGGCCCCTGCTCACACGAGTGACACTGGGTCACCTGGCAGACATGGGAGTCACCAGCAGCCTGACAGGGGACAGGGTGGTGCTTCTGTGAGAGCTCAGGGGTGACCTGGAAGGCCAAACTCACCAAACTTGTGCCTCTCAGGGGTGAGCACTGCTACTGGAGGTAACAACAAAAAAAAAGTGACTCTCACAACACACCTGGCAGCAGGGAAATACTTCAAAGTTCACACATGGCCTTTCAGTGACACACAGGAATGTATGTGCACACTATGATATTAATAACCTCATACTTTCATTTGCACTTTTCTTTTCAAAAACCAATCCTTTTAAAACAGTAGTTCACAGATTTTGATGAGGAATGTATGCTGGCTATTTCGAACAGTGGTAATACATTACTGACAATTTAACAAGTTTTTAATAACCTGAGTCAATATCCTTTTCAAGGGCCCATTTTGTGGTAGGTATCTCAAACAAAGGCAGGTCTTCCTAACAAGCATTAAATGCACTATTTTGCTAGATTTGGCCTGAGTCCATGATGCTCACTGAGATGCTGAATGTTACTCATTTTCCCAAAATAGATTCAGCTACAGATAAGTTGGGAATTATTACTGGAACTGGATCTCTTTGCTGATTTTACAAAACTAAGCTATTTTGTAAATATAAATAATGCAGCTGCATTTTAAGTATCTAAAGGCTTATGCTTACTCCAAGCTAGTAAATTATCACAATGCACTCAATGCACTTCTCAGAATAAAGGAACTTAAAAGCATGCACTTCAGTACAGTAAATAAAGCAAGCATGCACATACAAACACGGACAAAAAACTGTTAAAATTGTCTTCAGAAGAGGGTAGGTTTAATCATCGTCAAAAGCAAATAACAGAAAGAAGAAAAGGAAAAGTCACCTATAATTATTCTGAATACTTTATTAAAGGAAATGTTAATTGCCTTCTCTGGTCTTTTTATAAGAGTATAAAAACTTTAAAGCATTTATTTCAACAACAGCATGAATCAATCTCTGAAGTCTGCATCCATGCTTTTGGAAATTCAAATTATTGTCACTTTCTAGCACAAAAATCAATGCTATATGCACAAAAGATTTTTAAACACATTATTAAAAAAATTATTTACAAACAACGAGAATACAAAAATGCTCAAAAACCCAAGAGGTCACTTCTGAAAATGTATCTGAGATCTTCCCCTCCAGTAAAGCAACATTTCTAGCAAGGTACGTTCTTCTTGCTACAATATAAGTGACCACCTGAGTAGTATGTTTCTATAGGAACAAACCAGCAGCCTGCTGCAAAATTAGCCACGAAATTAAAAGCTTATTTAATTTAATAGCAGTAGAAGTATTTTAGAAGATTAGAAAAATATCTGTTCATATACATCCAATGTAGAAAGTATATTGTATTACATCTTTGTTTATTAAGACAGTGGTAAAAACTCACTCTGAAGTGTTTCAAGTTCAGCCTTAGCCAGGGCATCTTCTTTCGCCTTCATTTTTGTTTCTTTATATTCTACATATAATTGTCTGGCATCCTTTAAGAAAACGTTGCAATGGCATTAGCATCCTTATACAAACAAGTAATTGCAATGGCTCTGTGTTAAATTCTCACTTAACCTCACAAAAACAAACAAACAAACAACAAAAAAACAAACAAAACCAAAAGAAATATATATATTTGTTTCCTTGAATTACAGCAATTTTCAGTCTAAAACATAGAACCGGTGTAATAAAGGCTCAAATGTAATAGCATTGATATTATAGACTATGATGCTCATTGACAACCTGAAAAGCAAAATGGTTACAGAAACTACCTACAGGTTTGCAGCGACTATGCACCCACTTTGCTCAAATCAGCAATCTGGAAGTTCAAGGGAGAAAGAGATGTTTTAAATTAGAGTAGTGTGTGCAGGGACAAACAAAGGCAACTGCTAGGCTGCAATCACCTTAATGTGAACTCATTAAGGTAACACTAACTGCATGTGCCAACTTGTTCCTCCCTTTTTAACCCAGCTTCTACATTGCTATTAAAGTGTTGAAAAGATACTTATTTTTCCTTCAAGGATTAGATTGTAATCTGAAATCGATAAAGCAAATGTTACACTTAAAACAAGAAGTCCTGTCATACATACACCACAATAAGGTACACCCTTTCAAAATCTGATGAAAGAGTAATTATAGATTTCTGATGAAAGCTTTCCAATATGAACAACCAGATTGCTAAAGTAAGAAATATGGAGAGCTTTCTTACTCTCACCAGTTTAAGAGACTTCTTTAGTCATTCAAAAACAAGGAATCCATAATAGAAATGCTGAAACAGAGAAATTGTTATTTATCTTTATCAAGCATGCAGAACATCTATTGTATTACATAAAAATTAATTACAGTATTAGATAGATTCTCCCTGCAAAGATACAACAGCTGTTCTCCACGTTATACCTGCATCTACCCTTTCAAAGCTATTTGAAGGAGGTTGGAAAGCACATGATAAGAATTGTGACCAAGCTCTGAGCAGAACTTTGTAGTGGTTTGGAGACTTCTCATAGATACAGGTCAGCATGCATAAAGAACAACTCTGACAAATTCCCACAAAAGATCAGTAAAGTTCCACTTCCTTCCAAAACACTTCTTCTAACTCTTTTTTAAAAATTATTATTATTTTTAAACTGGGTACAGGAAATAGAAAGTTTGGGGGGTTTTTGCCAGTTTTATGTAGGAAATCTCTGCACACAAAACTAATTTTAAAGGGTTTACATAACTCTTTGCTTCTGAAACATAACAGAAGACAGCATCTCACATGCTAATAGTTTTAGGATTAGGAAAAAGGGGTTTCTCTAGAGCTGTGGCTGAAAAAAAAAAAAAGTGTAGTTACAAGAGGACTAGCATTACCAGCAGATACATACATAGAGGAGACATATTTGAATTACAAAATTAGGATCAGCACTGGTCCTCTTTGTGGTTAACTTGAAATAAGAATTCCATACTGGAAACTTTCCTTATACTCTCAAGGTTTGGCCTACTTGCAAAATTAAGAAATAAAACCAGCATAAATGCAATAGTTCATTTCTGCTGAGTTTGAGACATTTGGGTTGCGTGGCATACACAGGACTCGGATTTATGGATATCCAAAAAACTCTTTTGTTTAAGGCTATGATTTCAAAATGGCTACAATTAACTGGCATTTAAATTTAACCCATTTGACACTGAAAGCCAATATTTGATGCTAAATTCTGGTGTAAAATCCATTATTGCTTTTGGGATCTCCAGACAGCAGGCACTAGGGGGTAACTGTCAATCTCTCCAGCACGTCAATCACAGAACAATTGTAAATGTGGCTCAGATGAAAATGAGACACAATAGCTGAACAACAAAGAAAACTAGTCAGAAGCACATAAATGAAATTTGGTATTATTGTTGCATTATAGATATAGAATGGATTATCACTACAAATGGAGTAATATGCAGGTAACAAAGGCAGCATCAGTCTTTTATTTTATCAGTAAGATTATTATGGCTAGAACCATAATATAAAAAAAGAGGAAACTGCACATTTTGAAGCATACATAAATGTATATGCATAGAGAATAGCAAAGAAAAAACCAACAAAAAGCTTAACTCAAAATGGATTTTGAAATGTGAAAATCAAATCCTTCCCACAAAAAAATAAGAATGGCTCTACAGGTTGTAAAGAAAATTAATAGGCATACTTGAGTAAAGACTTTAACCACAGACACTAATTTTATGTGTATTAGACCTTATAGGTCAAAACGAAAAAACACTGGAAAACCATTTAACATGGGAATTTCTCTGAAGAAAACTTCTGCCTTAATGTAAATAAGCCTCTTTCAATTTATTCTTCATTAGCTTTCAATCAGCCTAAATAGGTATCTGTTTTCAAGAAAATTCAGTTTTGGTAGTGTAAGTACTTAAAAATAGATTTATGCTCAGATTTTTTACTTTTCCAAAGTGATACATTTAAGCAGTCATTTTGTATCAAAACAAGCATTTTAGGCCCTAAAGACACTGACAATATAGATACAGCCTCTTCCAATCTAATGCTCCTTCCCCATGATTCAGTAATGATTTTATAGCTCAAAACATCAACATTTTATACTTAATGTATACTTCATCTTCAAGAGGTAATAGACCTAAGAAAAGCAGTATTTTTGTACATCTGGGGTGGAAAGATACACAAATACAAAGCTTGGAACAATTCTAACTAAAACTCCACACCTTACCTAATCAGAAATATTATCTCATTTGCAGGAGTTTAAGAAGTTTTCAAACAACCATCAAAACAAATACATTATTTCTTTTCACCATTAAAGCAGTATAACATATAATTAGTTAACCATAAAGAATAAAGAAGACAACTGATATATGCTGGTTTATTATACTATAAATTCAAATAGGAATAGAATGAATTCAAATCAAGGACCAGAATGAAAAAAGAATGTATTGGAAATGCAAAATTCTGCTATTAGTATTTCTAAATTACAGTTAAACTGCCATATATAGGAAAATTCCGTGATTACCCTCATATTTAATCACAAATAAGAATGAAGAATACTGAAAAACTCTTGAAAATATAGTTTCTCTCTTTATATCATTATCATCTCATGTTATTAAATTGAGATTGCCCAGATAAAGCTGAGCCTGAGTTATGCAGAAATACAAGAACTTACAAGGGTTTCTTTCCTTTCTTTGTTTTAGGGTTTGAGGTCTTGGTTGGGGTTTTAGGTGTTTTTTGTTTGTTGCTTTTAAATCAAGAGATACAGCATTTATTCAAACTGTACTAATTCTAGAAGTATTCAGTCATTTTGGCTTCTCCTTGATTTTTGGGGAGGGTGAGGAGGCTTTGTTGGTTTGTTTGCTTTGTGGTTTTTGGGTATTTTCCCCTCCAGTAAATATTAAATCCTTCTGGCTTTCTGGTCTACCTCAAAAGAAATTGGAGATTAGGAGAAAGAAAGCAAACAATTTGAAACAACTTGCTGTATAAGAATCTTCATTTCAGATTTTGTGATAAAAACAGCTAACATTTTAGTATCTTTGGACTAATTTTTATTACATCCAAAAAATAAATACTTTTATGGAGCTGTTGAACCGATTTTTGTCTTTTTGAGCACAGAATTATTGTATACAATCTATATTAAAAAGAGAGAAAAAAAGTTAAATTAAATTTACTCCACCAGCCAACCTTCAATTTGGCATTTCTATGCAATAAAAATTCCAGCCATTACACCACAGCAAAAATACTCTTTGGACAGGATTCTGGACTAGTGATATCAATATTTTATGGTAAGAAATAATGTTTCAAAAAAGAGTTGAACATTATGATTTATACTTCTTTTTGGTATTTTTACTTCTTTGCCCAAACGTAATTTAGTAGGCAAATAAGAATTGCATTATCTCCTCCTTTATAATAAAAAAATCATGCTTTGCCTGTAGAATAATCCCAGGTGTGGGGGGGCTCTTCAGCTGTGTACAGCCCATGGGCAGTCGTGGCCTGGCTCCCAAGCCTCAGTGCACTGTGTGACCAGCAGTGGCTGTGCCACTGCAGGCTCTGCTGGGAATTCCATGTGCCCAGTGGTGACACAAAGGCAGCCAGAAGGGGAAACAGAGGTCAGTGCTGCAAGGCCTTTCTGGGACCCATTTCACACCCCATGAAGCCTCATACCACAGCAGACCAGTAGCAATAATTGAGAGCCAGTATTGACTCGTACACACGAGCTACTCACATTCATGTGGTAGGACATGTAGACTTATAGTAAGTGATATAAAGAAGCTGCCACAGCACAGCAGGCAACTAAAAGCAAATTTATTTACTGTCTTGCATTTATTTAAAACTTCTAGTATTTTTGAAGCACATTTTTCCTCTAGAGCCTCAAGCAATACCCTGTTAGACACAAATTATTTTTGCTCACTTGCATACACCCAGAATACTTGCTCTACAATCCATTCTCCTCTGACCTGCTTCTAAGCTTCTAATTGACCTCAGGGTCAAGAGCTTCATCCTTACTTTGCTTCTCCCAACAGCTGCGAAATAGCAAGAAACAGAGCAAATGGGCAATCACTCGTGCCACACATCCTGCAATTGCTTGCTCCCCACAAATTACACCAACATTGGTGCTGTACAGTAAATTGGAACGTGTCAAAACCCTCAAAACCCTGTAAAGCTGGGAAATAGAGATATTTAACCTTACAGACTTTAATAAATTTTTTTAGAATGTTTTTAAGGCATACGTTATTAAATGCAATAAATTTTGTTTTAATCTCACACGATTTTATATAAAGTCACATGTGAAGACAGAAACGACTCACAAACACATTTGCTGACCTAATCAAATATTGCTTGGAAGCTAACTTGCCAAAGGAGATGCCCTGCTGGCAAAGCCTCTTGAGTTTAATGACACATTGCCAATCCGTTTAAGGCCAAAGCTGAACCATCTCTAAACAGGTGTTGAATTGTGATCATGGATTAAAAGAAAACCTGAGGAAAAAATGCCAAGAAATTAAACACCTCTGGGTCACTAGTTTGAATCTACTCCAGACTACTAAATCAGCTACAGTAATTACCATCTGGTAGTCTACATAAAAATAAATTACTGGCTTTTTTGTTTTAATTCACTTTGTGCTATACAAAGGTCTTTATAAACACAAGTTTCAACTGGAATTGAAAGCTTTGTTGATAATCTCACTAAGTTATACCCAGTGCAACTATGTACTGAGCTCAAACTACCCTCTCATTACTGGTGAGAAATCAGTTCTCCCAACAGCTCACTGCAAGTGTGTATGCTCTACACCTACAGGATTACACAGATAGAAGAAGAAAACTTTATTTTCCTAACAAGAAACCTTTCTGTCAAAAACAAACAAAAATGCTTTCTGCTCCATTACCCTCCAGACAACAGCAGGCTCATAATTCAGTCAGTGTTAAAATAAGACGTTCACTGCTGAACTTCACCACATCAGTATGGAGGGAAAATTGACAGAAATACTAAGAAATATGCCTATCTTTTGTTTTCTGAAGAACAATTAAAAACATTTTTGAAAGAAATCGCTTTTCTTAAGTTATATGTCCGAACATCCACAAAAACCCACCCTCCAGTCAGCTGGTTTTGGAATAAACTGCAATTTACTTATGGCAGCTCTCCCTCAAAACATAATACACTTAACACAACTATCTGTTCTGTAAAACGTACACAATTTAAACAGAAATTCTTGCACACTCCATGTAGCTAGTTTATTTCATTCTAAGAAGAAATTTCAGTTTTAAGCATTTTAATCAAGTTTTTGGGGTTCTTTTTTCCCCTTTCTTTTTAAATACGTTGCTATTTTCCAGGTCATTCTCATGAAAGTGTTAACTAATATGGCCTTAGAAACAATTTCTTTTTCCTATCCTGCATTACAAGAATTAAACTTTGTAATAGGCAATGGTAATTTACACTCCACTTAATGTTTCTTTCACAGCACATATTTGATTTATGATACATTTTATGTATTTTTCAGCTTAACTTCTTCAAAAAAACTTAAAAATTATTTTTTTCACTCCTAAATGTAACAAAACTCAAAGTGTGGGTATAAAAACCTACGTTTATTCTCTCAAAATACAGTTGTCAACAGTTTAAAAAACCTGCTCATTTTCTTAGTTTCTCTCATCTTCCTCTCACACATTTTTCTTCCAGTTTCTTGACATAAAATGCAGGCTACAATAAAATGGCATAGGCCATCACAAGGGCATGCAAACAAAGCATTTTTCTTCAGTAAAGGCCCACCTTAATTATTTTAAGTGCCCCCTTCTGAAATCTGACATTTTGAAGGAGGAAGGGAAGTAGGAGAAAGACACTCAATTGGATAAATGAGAGCCAGGCATGAGCAGAAGCTCAGCAACCCGAATCCTCAGACACAGCTGTTGCAAGAAGAATATTCACATTAACTAATAGAGGGAGAGATGGATGCTAGGTAAAAACAATTAAATACAAGAAAGGCTAAAAAGTTTTATTTGTTGCTATTTTGCATGTTTGTTATGCTGCTACGTTTGATTTGTTTTGGGATTTTTATAATGAAGTCTCTTCCGAGGAAGGACATGTCTGCTACAGGCAGGTGCTTGTTTTGTTAGTTTGAGGAAACAGTTGAGCTGTTTTACTGGCAGGGCTTTGAAAATCTCAGTGGCAGAGCAATATTCAGTTAAAAGCATTGCTGACTTTTCCCCTTTCCTGCCCCAAACATGATTCATTCAAATATGGATGCATTTTCCTGAGTTCATCTACAATTGGATGAGTTGCAGCTGAATGACAGATTTTGAAAATTATTTGTTGGCTCTTAAATGACTGGAGAAATCATTTAGATTAAAACAACAAACAACTGAAATCTGTAGCATCTATCCTGATGTCAACCACTTGCAATATAACATGTAACACTAGTCAGTATCTGTATGATCCTTCATCTTCTGCCTTAGTGATTTTACTTATATTAAAAACATTAAGTACTCTGAAATCCCAAGCCTTTGTAATACTGAAGAAAAAAGCACTCAGATTTAAAACAGGACATCTGTACCAGAGTATAATCTTACAAGTACAGATAACTTTTTGCTCCAAGCTGGTCACTATGCCAAAATGTTAAATATACATAAAAATCAAAAATCAAAAAGAACCCATAGGTCTCTCTGTCAAGATAGTTACAACATACCAGGTGTCTTTTCAACTGTCATTTCAGAACACAGCTCCAACATGAGGTCACTGCTGCTCTTATGCTCTTCAGAAGAGGTGATACTTCAAGTATTGTTAATTAATAAATAATAAGCTACAATAATTTATTTCAGTCACCTGAAGTCCTGAATAGTTTTAACACTGAAGATTATTTATGGTTTGTTGCATTTTAACTCATGTAACTAGCGGGTCATGTTAAAAACAACAAAACAAACCCTGCAGTTAAGCAGCAGTGTCATTTATATATGGGCCAATTTACTCTAGAACCCCTGTTTCCTTGCTCTTTGCTTCAAAGCCTTTCTGCTCTGAATTCCTCTACAACATGCTTCCCCTGCTACCAAACCCCTGCTTGATGGTCTCCAATTTTTCAGGAGTTACTGCACAGCTTTTTTTCCAGTACTACTAATTTAATGGAAAAGGAATCCAAGCAAAGGCTAAGTTCTACAAAGCATGAAACATCACTTTTGTTGTATTTTTTTTTCCTGACAGGCAAAGAGGCTGCTTTTTGAACAGCAAACCTGAAACCTCTTATACTGACAAAACACTATCTTAATATCATAAAAATTTTAAGAAGCCTGTAAGAAGTCCTAATTTTAAATTATTCAGTAATCTTACTATATTGTGTGATTTTTTAAAAAAAATTGCAATTAAAGCAAAAGGGAAAGTAGTATAATTATGAATAAAGTTTCAAAAATGCAGCAACAGAGTTTGCTGAGATTAATTATTTTCTGACTCACCTTGATGAGGAATGAACATCAAAGCTTAATTTGGACAAAACAGATGATTAAGAATAATCAACTTGCTTTGCACACTTGAAAAAAGAAAGCTTTTTAATAAAACAGCCCCAAAGTTCTGATGAAAATTTTGAGAGAGAGATAGGTTAACTTTTGCCTCTGTTCGTAGGAAAAGTTAAAGGCTATAAAAATGGATGCCGGAAGACCAGGCATTATTGTATTTATAACTTTCACAAGAGTTTAAATAAGGTAAGTTTTATAACTATAGTCTTTTTCTAGCTTGAACCCAGACAAAACTCAAACACTGATGCCATTTCTACTACTTATACTTTTAAATTATTACTCAATATTTCTGTAAACCAAAGTAAAATCCACCCCAAACTACCTGACCCATATTACCAGTGACAAAGGCATTAAAACCAAAACAATGTATTTAAGGAAGATGAAAAGAAAGATCAGGTGATATTAACAAAAATTATTCTGGTAACTGATCTGACAATACTTCCATTGGTTGAACACCAGCTGGATTTTACAGGTTTTAGTATTAGATTAAAACACAATAACAGTGAGCAAGCCTGCCACATTGATGTTTATAAATCCCAACCATATCTTTGTTATTTTACCTCAGCAATTTCAGGTGTCAATTTGTATCATTATCCAGTGAATTAGAGAAAGCAACTCTAACATAAAATGTAATTTCACTGTTACCCCAAATTTAATGGCATATTAAAATTTGCTATGAAAGTACATTTGCTGATTTCAGATTAAAGTACTTTTGTTAACACCACTTAAAAAACATTGCTGTTCCTAATGAGATGGGTATATATCACCCCTTTCACATAATTTAATCTTGTAGTTTTGCCTAACAGAAACTGCCTTCCTAGCTCATTAAGATTAATATGCATTTAAAATACATTCATATTTCCATGAACTTATGATATCAAATTTTCCTCCAAAGAGTAATTTATTTATATATATATATATATATATATATATATACACACACATATATATATGCTATGTGCTTGAACAAAAAATTAATTAAGAACAAGTGCTACTCATCTGATTATGCATAACAACACCATAAAAAAAACTAAGTATCACAATTTAAAATTATTACTGTTACCTGGAATAACTGAGGTAAAGCTTTCACTGTGAGACAGAACCATATTCCCAGCTTGCATGGAAGTAAGTCATGCCACTGTGGTTTGTCCAGTACCCTGCAGTCAAATCAAATTGTAGGTTTTTCATTATTGCCACAATCTCAAAGCCAGAACTTTCCCATTATCCTTTAAGATGATTAGCACTTCTCAACTCCCATAAAAATGTCTATATATGTAATAATAAAGATACACTTTAAATATTTAATTCAAAATATGTAACAGTTAACTTCTAATAATTTCTGTATTTTGATCTCCTAAAAGGATTTTCTTCAAGAAGATAAATTCATAAACCAAATAATCACTTTAGTTTAAATAAAAAAACAAAGCAAAAAACCACTCAAGCCTCAACCAAGTGTTCACAAGTGCTGACAACCAGATATGAAGACTGTAGCATAAACAAAACAATACATAAAAATTAATGTCATTTGCAGTTCACTGGAGCATTACTCACTGATGTCATCAGGAAAGACGACAGGCAGAATGGGCTCTGATCTCCATCCCTCATTGATCCAGTTCATGCCCCTGCTGTGTGAACTATTTAAACCCTTTATTTCTTTCTATGAATCAATAGAAGAAGTAGTGGTATCTTTTGGAGTGTCCTGAAAGTCACTATTTCCCTATGTGTTCCTTGACAAACAATGTGTTAGAAGCCTTTACCAACACGCTTATTTTTAAGTTAATCAGATAAAAAGCATTTATTCAGACAAGCATTAAAACACCATAAAAACTCCTTGCTTGGAACAGTAATAAATTAAAGCTCAAATAAATTGAAATTTGTTAACTGTAATCAAAGGCAAAAATCCTTAAAGAGGGAAAAAGTTCTAAAATCATCTAGAATCAACTTGTAGAAATAATACCATTTTGTAGGACAGATGCCTTTTATTCAGTCTTAATCTTTCAATTATTATTGATCTGCTGAATAAACACTACATTGTTTATTTACAAATCCAAACCTGAAAACACATCTGCACTGGCACACTTTGTATCAGCAATGGCTGTTGCTACAAATAAAATTATTTTTCTCACAGAGTATTTCAAAAATGCAAAAAGAAAATGAGAGGACTAAATTGGTAGCTGACAGAATGTTTTCAAATGCAGAAAACAAGAGAGTTTGTTCCCACCTTTCATTTTTGTCTAGAGCAGCAAGTTTGGTTTCATCTGTACTCCTGCCGCCTGTTTTTTTCTTCTTCTCCCTCTTTTTTCTGCTAAGCAGTTCATCCTTGATATAGAAAGAACTATGGTTACAGGTTATCATTAGCATGTAAACCACAAATGTTACTGGGACTCTTATGTGAAGGGTAAACAGTAGAGTAGCATTTATGCAAATGTATCTGGGGTCCTACATGATT